>NC_057806.1:65385579-65671594 GCF_018294505.1 Triticum aestivum
GGGGCGCCACCACTTGTACCGCTTCGCGTGCGTACAGAGTGGCTGACTAGCGGGCCCCGCTAGTCAGGTGAGGGACGGGGAGAAAGAAACAAAGAAGGCCGCGGCTTCGCAGGAGCTCTCGCCAGCGACGAGGGCTCCTTGGCCCAAACGAGAGGGAGGGATTGAGAGAGGGGACGATGGAGCACCTGCCCGTACCCGTAGCATGGCTAGGGGTGGTCGGACTGTGTCGGAAACAAGCTCACAAGTGAAGGCAGAACACGGAGGTTGCTGGAGTAGAGGAAGACAACGAACGGAGGCCACTCCAGGGGCTCCAAGCGGGCGAGACGGCCTCACAGAAGAGAGGCGGAAGCCCTGGAGGGGTTTCCCTGGCCTAGGAGGGGCTAGAGCTCCCGCGGCGTCCAAAGGGGATCACCGGCGACCTCAAGCTTGGGGGCGGCGGCCCGAGGCCTGCTCGGCTGGGCTACAGCTTCCTACGCAGTCGTGGAGTGTGTGGGAGTGCTGGATGGGGGTGGCCTTATTTATAGGCGAGCGGCGAGGGGGCTTCGGGCTCCGACGGTGGACACCTGTCCACGGCGCCCGGCGACGAGCGGCGTCAGTGAGAGGGGGAGAAGGCGATGGAGGTCACGCGGTCACTGTGGGTGGACGGAGACGAGCACAGGATCAGGAGGAAGGCGACGAGGACAGTGCAGAGCGTACTGTGGCATTGGACGGACCGTGCCCGTGCTCGCTGCGGCGAGCTCCGGCGTCGGCGAGCGCCAGGGAGGAGTTAAAGACGTCGAGACGATGATGGTGGCGCGGTTTGGCATGCTCGGGCAGGAGAGGGAAGCGAGCACGCGCGAACAGAGCGTTCGGCGGCACCCAGAGCGCATCGACACACATGCCTGGCATCGTGGACACGCGTGGTCACCGCGTGAACTCTCTCCTCAGGCGAGCCTTCGTCCAAAAATCATGTATGGCATGTTGTTCATGGTGGTTTTGAATTTTACCACGGTTTGGTTTGGATCCAGGTGCAGTAGAGAGGATTTTACAAACCAGGTAAGTTTCTGACCAGTAACTTTGAACAGTTACTGTGGTCAAACGGCTGGGAGATTGAGGCTGTGCTTTGGAGGCTAGTTATAAGTTAGTAAGGTAAAGATGCACAAGAAAGTTCAGGTCAAATGGAGCAAGTAAAATGGTAGTTGCTTTAGAAACCACCATTTCTGTCCAGAACAGAAAAGATTTTCTGTAGCAAAAATATTCCAAAAAGTGATGAAATATTTTTTCTCAGGAAGGTGCCCTAGGGTTCACAGAATATTTGTGAATTATCTCAGATTTTTCTGAGCCATAAAAATTGGGGTTGCTTTGAAGCAAACAGATCAGGCTTGGGGTTTTTGAGAGAAAATGAATATTTTTCATTTAAGAAAAATATTCCAAAGATTATTTTGGGGTGGATCAAAAGTGAAATGATGATTTAGGAGGGAAGTGAAGCACTTGGGTGAAAGCCAAAGATGCCCAAGTGTTTAAGTCCATATGAAAAGATTCAAGAATTCCAAGTTTCAGAAAATTTTGAAATGAAAATTCAAGCAGATAAGAGAGGGCAAAAACCAGGCTGTCACACCCGACTCCTCCCTCGATACCTCTCCCCTTCCCTCGTCCCCTTCCATCCAGCACCGCCAGTGCCTCGCTCCCCATCTTCCTCCGCGCCCGATGCCCCTGCATCCGCCTCCTCTCTCGATTCCTTCGTCCCTCTCCCAATCCACTTCTTCCCCTCCTCTCAACCGCTCCTCCTCTGCCCAGCGTAGCCCAGGCACCGCAGCTCCTCCTCCGTGCACCTCCTTCCTCCTAGATTGGACTCTCCTTCCTCGCGCCCGAGGCCAGCCATGGCCGTCTCACCATGTAGTTCCGCCAGAGCCACGTCTGCTCGCCGCCCGCCCCGGCCTTCTCGCTGCTGCTACCTCCTTCGCCTCAACCTGCCAGAGATCGCTCGCGCTGTTGCAAGTCCCTCGACCGTGCCGGCCACTAGAGCTATTGCCGGTCAACACCTCCGACGCGCCCCTGATTCCTCCTCTTCACCGGCGAGCGTCGCGCTATCTTTCTGCCTTGCCCTGCCGCGCCCGAGTCTCCTCGAGCACCTCCCTTCTTTGTCCGACTGTCGCATCATCATGCTCTAGCGTCGCCTCGATCTCAACATCCTCGACCTCCATGCCGTCCCGGAGTCCCTCACCGCCACTGCATGGTCTAGCCTCTGGCCGTCATCGCCACCATGGCTTCCTGACCTCTTCACAGCACGCGTGCCGCAGCTGCCTAGCGCCGTTGACGTCAAGACCGTGGTCACAACAACTATGGGTGCCAAGTTCCTCTTCCGGAGTCGTCAAGTGCACGAGGACCCCGATCTCAAGAACGACTACCACACCGGAATGCCAAGTACATGGATACGCCGAGTTTCTCTCCGAATGTGTGTACGACTACCGTAGCGCCGAAGACCTTGGATGCCCGAACGAGTGCTGACCGAAACGCCTAAGTACCACTACTTCCACGACGACCATTGTTCGCCAAGCACACCTTCGGATGGCCAAGTTCCTCTTCAAAATGTACGACTACACGGTGTTGCACCAAGTACCACGATGGCCGGATCCCTCGGACCCGTCAAGTTCGTCTATGAACCATGAACAACTACCATCGACGTGCACGGCTACTTTGTGAACGTGTACCCGACGACCCCGGAGACCTATGTTGCGCCAAGTGCCCCCTCGTTAACCCGAACATCTACAGGAAAACGTGTACCACTACCATCGAGGACCGATAGTACCACTACTTCTACTGCCGTCGCGGAACGACTACTTCCTCTACTTCCCTCGACGAACTCGTTCCGCCCTGAAAAACACATGCTTCGAAGGTATAACCACCAAGTCGACCCGTGAACGAATGCATGTGTGATGTATGAGATGCACCCTTTGTCTGCACCGTGCCCGTTTGTTTCATGCATGACCCTTAGTTGCCATGCCACCGACACATGGGACACCCGATAACCGGGAGCACCCCACCATATCTTGCGTGTTCCACACATCCGCACACTTCTCTTTGCATCGGTATCTCAATCGAGTCACCGATACCGATATGTTGCCGTGGCACCCTTTCGTTCCGCCATGGTGACCAAATGCTGCATATCATGTTCATGTCAACCTTTTCATAAAATTGCATAACTTGCACATGTCATCCACTTCATGATAATAACACCAAGAATGTTTTAAATTGTTGTTTGCTTAAATTGCTAAATGCACATGAGGATTTACCAAAATTGTTGTTTGTTGTTTCCGACCTCATTTAAACTTGCCTAAATAGTTAGTTTGTTTATGCTTCACCCTCTTGCCATGCTTAACAACATTTAATTTTGTTGGGTACATAAACGGGAGAGAACTAAATAAACGAATGTGGTGCTTCGTCAATATGCAACTCGTTGCATATTCAGCTCCACTTAACTTGTAGTGTTTTTTGTTGCACCTTGCCATGCCATGCCTCATTAAACCGGTCATGCATCATACTTGATTGTGCATCATGCCATGTTTATGTGATGGTTCTTTACTATGTTGCTTGCTTCTTTCCGAGTTGCTTCTCTCGTTAGCTTCGGTTTCGTTCCGGAGTTTTTAGGATTTGTTCGACTACGTCCGCTTGTATTCTTCATGGTTTCAGTCTTCTTCCTTGCGGGATCTTAGGCAAGATGACCATACCCTCGAAATCCCTTCTATCTTTGCTTGCTAGTTGTTCGCTCTATCGCTATGTCGCGCTACCTACCACTTGTTATATCATGCCTCCCATATTGCCATGTCAAGCCTCTAACCCACCTTCCTAGCAAACCATTGTTTGGCTATGTTACCGCTTTTGCTCAACCCCTCTTATAGCATTGCTAGTTGCAGGTGAAGCTGAAGTTTGTTCCATGTTGGAACATGAATATGTTGGGATATCACACTATCTCTTATTTTAATTAATGCATCTATATACTTGGTAAAGGGTGGAAGGCTCGGCCTTATGCCTGGTGTTTTGTTCCACTCTTGCCGCCTTACTTTCCGTCATATCGGTGTTACGTTCCTTGATTTTGTGTTCCTTACGCGGTTGGGTGTTATGGGAACCCCTTGACAGTTCGCCTTGAATAAAACTCCTCCAGTAAGGCCCAACCTTGGTTTTACATTTGCCTACCTAAGCCTTTTCCCTTGGGTTCTGCAGACTCAAGGGTCATCTTTATTTTAAACCCCCCGGGCCAGTGCTCCTCTGAGTGTTGGTCCGAACCGAGTAGATTGCGGGGCCACCTCGGGGAAACTTGAGGGTTGGTTTTACTCGTAGGATGTCTCATCCGGTGTTGCCCTGAGAACGAGATACGTGCGACTCCTATCGGGATTTGTCGGCACATCGGGCGACTTTGCTGGTCTTGTTTTACCATTGTCGAAATGTCTTGTAACCGGGATTCCGAGACTGATCGGGTCTTCCCAGGAGAAGGAATATCCTTCGTTGACTGTGAGAGCTTGTGATGGGCTAAGTTGGGACACCCCTGCAGGGTATAAACTTTCGAGAGCCGTGACCGCGGTTATGTGGCAGATGGGAATTTGTTAATATCCAGTTGTAGAGAACTTGACACTTGACTTAATTAAAATGCATCAACTACGTGTGTAGCCGTGTTGGTCTCTTTTCGGCGGAGTCCGGGAAGTGAACACGGTCTTGTGTTATGCTTGAACGTAAGTAGTTTCAGGATCACTTCTTGATCACTTCTAGCTTCTCAACCACTGCGTTGCTTCTCTTCTCGCTCTTATTTGCGTATGTTAGCCACCATATATGCTTAGTGCTTGCTGCAGCTTCACCTCTCTACCCTATCCTACCCATAAGCTTAAATAGTCTTGATCTCGCGGGTGTGAGATTGCTCAGTCCTCGTGACTCACAATTACTTCCAAACAGTTGCAGGTGCCGATGATACCAGTGCAGGTGACGCAACCCATCTCAAGTGGGAGCTCGATGAAGATCTTGATCGTTGTTTTGTGTCTTTTCCGGTTGATCAGTAGTGGTGCCCAGTTGGGACGATCGGGGATCTAGCGTTTGGGGTTGTCTTTTTTTATTTTGGTTCTGTCGTGGGTTTGTCACGATAGATGTCCTCGTGAAAGGACTTAGTCGTGGAGCCATCGCTACGGGTTAGCTTAAAGGGGTTAAACCGGACAAGGGACACGAGGGATTTTATACTAGTTCAGCCCCTTCGTTGAAGGTAAAAGCCTACGTCTAGTTGTGATTGGTATTGTTGGCGTTTCGATGACCACGGAGCGAATCCGCTTTGCCTGGTTCTCAAGTTGTTGTCTGTCATTCCTAAACCGTTGTCGGGTCGTCCCTTTATATACATAGGTTGATGCCCGCCAGTTTACAGAGTCCCGAGGCCAGATCATAAACGTGTCCGGCTTGGTCTCTATTCCTTCTAACTTACAATACAAGTTACATGAAAGAGTCGGTTTACATCTACATGTCTTAACCCGCCTTTAGGCCTTGGGCCTTCGTAAAGCGCCACCATCCTCACGTCTTTATGGGCTTCTATATTCATGGAGTTAACCCGGCCACTCCTAGCTGGTTTACCTCCAGTAGTCATATCCCCAACATTAGGCCCCAGATTGATTTGAACTTGTTCATGTCAATCTTCAATACTTAGAAAAGTTCTTGCCCTGGCATCTTCTTATGGATCTGGTAAAGCACCGTGATGTCATCCTTTAGATCCGTAGTAAACCGCCATGACGTCATCTATTCGTTGAAGCCGAAGATACCCTTCATTAATGAATATCCAACCATCGAGGCGACATCCTTATTAACTATCCATTTTAAGCTCCTCGATTCACGCACTTGTCGTTTATCGGTTCACCTTATAAATAGGAACAAGGGCCATTCTATTTTCCCCATTCGTCTCCTTCGCTTCTTCTTCCTCCTTGCGACGCCCTGCACCCGAGTGCCGCCGCCATCGTCGAGCTCCGCCTTTGCCTCTCCGTTGGCCGCTACATCGATCTGGTTGCATCAGAAAAACGCGGCGCATCACCGCTACCTCGACCACTGCGGTAAACTTCCCCTCTTTTCCCTGTAGATCCGTTAGGGTTCATGCGGGTTCCTATTGCTCTCTTCGTGTTCTTCGTCAACCCATAGTCAGTAGAACTTAATCTTGATATATTCCGCATAGTAGCTATGAAACTCCTTATCTCAACCATTTGATCCAATCTTTAAATATATCGTAACTTGATCTGAACCTTTCATGAACTGCTTCAGGACCAAGCTTTTCAATCTCAATATTTTTCCTTTTCCTGGCTTACGGTAGATCCAAAATTTCAATGCAGTCTTGTAAAACCTGTTTTACCTTACTTAGTCATTGTTGCCTTAGATCTGCATCCTCTTTATCACATAGGCGGTTTACCTTTGTAAAAGCAATCTATCACATACCATTAGTCCCCTTGTAAACCGGAAATCCCTTTATCTCTGTTGTCATACTCCGGTTTAACAGTATGCGTATACCTTTGTTTCGTTATTGCTTTGTCATTCATTATTGTATCAGCCTCCGGTTTATGAAATTTACATACGTGTATATCTTTATCCCGTTGCACCTTATGCACCACCATGAATGAATTGTAAACTGGTATTTCTTTTCAGCTTTTCACTTGCAATGGCCAAGCAGTTTTATGCCTATAACTGGGCTCCCTCCCGGGTTATTGAGGAGCAGCTTAATGGGATGGTCAAAATTGGTACCCTACCAAAGAAGAGTGAGATCTGATGGCGAGTTCCTGGACTGGAGAACCCTCCTACTCCCAAGCAGGGTGAAGCAGTGGTATTTGTTGATCACATAGGCCGTGGCTTCAAACTGCCCGGGTCAAAGTTTTTTCGGCATGTGCTTGCCAGTTTTTAGCTCCACCCTCAAGATATTGGACCCAACTCGGTATCCAATATATGCAACTTCCAAGTCTTCTGTGAAGTGTACTTACAAGAAGAGCCAACGGTTGAGTTGTTCCGAGACTTCTTTCATCTGAACCGGCATATTGAATTCGTAGACGGTCCCAACACTGAACTTGGCGGCGTCTCCATTCAGAAAAGGAAAGAAGTTGAATTTCCTCATGCTAAGCTACAGAGTCACCCCAAAGACTGGAACCAAACTTGGTTCTATTGTAAAGACACCTCCCCTGAAGATGAGAACCCTCTGCCGGGTTACCATGCTCACCAGCTCGCCAATACTCATCCACTGCCGCAACGTCTAAGTGCCCAAGAACGTGCCTCATATGCCCCTCAACTCGCCAAGCTCCGAGCCTTTATGGCCAACGGTTTATCTGGTGTCGATTTTGTTCGTTGCTGGATATCTTGGAGCATCCTGCCATTAAGTCTCCGTACCGGTTTAATGTGCAAGTATACTGGCAACATAGAAGACTCCCAACGCCATATCAACATTCAGCTAACAGACGAAGAAGTAACAGAGTCTGTAAAAAAGATATGGAATGAATAGGAAGCTGTCTGCCGCCAAACCGGATTAAACCCCTTTTATACGAAGAACAAACCGCCTACTGTAAGTATTGTCTTCCACTTTACACTTGATATCCTTGTACTATACAAGATTTGAATATCCTTTGCCCCTCTTTGAAACAGGGTGATGATCCATTCTGGAAAAGGAAGCCTCAGGAGAAAGCGACAAAGCCTTCCCGTCCCAAAACAAAAGCCGTCAAGAAAACCTCAAAGCGGAAGGTGGCTGAGCGCATCAGTATGGAACTGGACGACGACCCAGATGAACCGAAAGTTGAGGTATAACTTGATTCACTTGGTTCCCTTTTCATGCATCTCATTGACAATGATACTTATGAGGAGGACGTGGAGGGCAGCCAAGCTGGCGATGTAGAGGTAATTACCCTTTCCTCCGGTTCTAACTCTATGCCAACACAAAAAATCCGTCAAGTGGTCCGAAAAGTAAGCTTTTCACACCCTCTTGCTCATTTGGATCCAACGTTTATTTTGAAGAAGCAGCAGCACGAGGCTCGCTGTACAACCCGGCACAACGGCCAAAAGGTTACTTCGACCGGTTTACCGGACACTCCGGTTCAGAAACGCCGATCTGAGGTCTCACCTTCTTCTGACCCTTCTTATCCCAAGGCAGGCTATTTCCGACAACCTCTTAATCCGTCCAATTCGAATTATCAGGTCACACCTCCTTCATCCTCTGGCGAGTCAATAGCGACCCAACTCCCTCCTCTCAAAACCGTAGCTGGGTAAGTACTTCAACCCTTTCTTTTGATGTTTCATACTTTATGTGCTACTCTTACCTTTCGCATATTTTTCTGTTATAGAGCCAAAGCCAGACCCATCAAAAAGGCTCGGGTGAACAATCCACCCGAAGACCAGGTGGTTCTTGAACCGGAGCAAACAGTTGAACCGGAACAAACTGTTGAACCGGAATGTCCAAATCCGGAAGCTAATTTTGATGAACCACCCCCTCAAGATCACAATATTGATGAACAACCAGAAGTTCACATTGCTGTGCCTGATGCTGAACCGTTAGATCCAATCCGGTCTGATGATAAGTCTTCTAGTCCGGTGAGAGCTACTGACACTCCATCAACTCCAGAAAAGGCTGCTGGAGACAAAGAAAGCAAGGTTATCATTACTGGTATTGGTCACACCTCTCCTGGCCATCCTATAATCTTGGCCAAACATAGTGCCAAGGAAGAACATGCTGCCATGGAAAAAGGCAAATGGAGCACTGACTTGTCAAGTTACGCCCATCTCAGCGCTCAAGAACTCCACTCCGGTTTTCTAAACCGTCTGCACTCAAACTGTGATTATGAAGCCGGTTTGGTGAACCTGATTAAAGAGCGCTATGAGGTATTTTCATCACTTTCCTTTCTTGAATCCAAAGTACAAGCATCAACCCAAGTAGCCCCCAAGGGCCGGTTTATGATGGCAATCATAAACCGGGACTGTATAATACCTTAACTCTTACAAACTTGTCCTCCATATACCAACTGATCTTTTGAAGTAAATTAGACGTGATCATTGTATTCCTGTAGTTTTTCGCCTGTGTAGCCCCCAAGGGCCAGTTTACCTTTGCAAGGTAAACCGGGTCTTGAATCAATGTGCCAGCTTTGAACAGATGTACATTAGCCCCAAAGTGTTAAGGATAATGCTTGCATTGTACTTGAGACTTGTGAAAAATATGTTGACAATAGAGCAAATAGGCATTAGCCCCCAAGTACAAAGTGCATAACTTGTTATACGCTTGGTACTTCCTAACCTGTTTTGATGATATATCTCACCTTTGTAGGCTGAGCTGAATAAGAAGGATGCTCAAACCGCAGACCTTCAAGAGAATGTAAAACCTCAACAAGCAGAGGCTTCCAAAGCCAAAGAAGAGCTGACCAATGCCTTAGCAGCTATGGATAAGCTGAAAGAAACCTTTGACAAAGAGCATGCAAACTGGGAGACGGAAAGGGTCGTTTTAACCAAGAAAGCCGAGGATGCAGAGGCAGCCCTGAAGCTGGTGGTTGACGAACTGACCGGCTTGAAGCGGCATATTAACGCCATGACTTCTTCTGTGTTTGGTAAGTACCTCCTCATGCAGTTTGTCTAATTCATAAGATCTTTATCAATGACCGGTTTACTGATGCTAAACCATGACAGGGACCCGCATTGCTCATCTGGGCTCTGACATGCGGATGAAACTTAAAGCGGCCTACACCTTGATAGACCAGCTGTTCTTTGGATCCCAGTGAGCCATTTGCACTGCAGCTTATAACAAGCCTCCGCCATCGCTGATAAAGGAAACTATTGAAAAGCTGGCCATGCTACCTGCCCGGATCAACGAACTAAAGAGATCAGCCGCTAGATCAGGAGCGCTGACCGCGCTAATCCGGGCCAAGGCATGGATTCCGGATCTTGAACCGACAGATATCATCAAAGGGTATCCTGGTGTGAAAGAAGACGGCTCAGACTTCAATAACGATGATCTTTGAAGGCTAACAAAGGAGATGCGACCAATGGCAAGCAAACTGGCGGAGGACACAGATTTATCTCATTTCCAACCGGTTTATGATGCTGAGGGAAAAAGACAACCCGCGGTGATCCATAATGTTGAAGATCTTGTGCCTCCAATCCGTAAGCATACTTATGCTCCTGACATTGACTCCTCCAGTCTTATCCATGAAGAGGCCATTTTTCAAGCTTTGACCGGAATCGATTGGTCGACGGTTGATTTCCAGCGTCTGGGGAGGGATGAAGAGAATGTGACCGCGCAAGATGATCCTCAATCGTCAAGCCGTCTCGATGAGGAATCCTAAACCGGCGGCCGGTTTATCAGTTACAGTCTTGCCACTTCTTGAAAACAATTATTCAATTTGGGCCATTTGAAGCGCCTTGTAATAGGATAGCAGGAACACCTTTATCTGCCATGCCATCGAGCATGTTTGTTTTGCTTGATACCTTGAAAACTTGTTCCGCTTTTGGGTTCTATTTATGCATAGTCCATTATGATTTGCGTTCCTGCATATAAGAACTTGAAAGTGTCCTAGTGGTTTACCACTGGACGGGTCATGCTGCCCAAAAATATATACATAACTTGGAGGGATAACCAAGATTTGTATTAACCAGATAAAATAGATGATATCTGTTACATACCTCGTTGGCTGACCAACTGCTTGTATGGTAAAGGTGAAAAACACCAATCCGGAGTGTTGATGACTCCTTGCCCTCTTGTCGGTTCATATAAAAACCATACTAGGCTATAATAGTCGCTGATTTGTTCGTATAATGCTGGTGACATCTAGTCAAAACCAGACCAGAGCAACATACTACCGGTTTAAAATTGATCATGTACTGACAACTAAGCGTTGAAAGTCACGTCGGTTTGTAATGAACACCGGTTTATCAGAAAATATTCATAAATCCCTTATTAAAAGATTATAAAAAACAACAAAGACAAAAGAAATATGCAGGGCTTTTCATGGGCTGCCATGCCCTAAATCGAGGCTTTTCATGGGCTGCCAGGCCGCTGAGTTAAACCATTTTGCAAAGCCTTTTAAGATGGACCTCAATCTTTAACCAATCACCGTTTTAACTTTGACAAGTTCAGGGTCCATGAGATTGACTTGTCAAACATTCGATGTGTCATACCAGGTTTACCTGGACGGAGTGGCTTACATAAAGAGGCAGGATAACCCGGGGTTTTAGGTGAATACACCTGGCTTCCAAGCCTGGCTTGATAGCCTATTACAAGGGTGCAAGCTCGTTGTTCTTTGAGAAGCAAGGAGCCCCTAGGTAATATTTGAGTTGTGCTCAGTGGTTACCTATGTTTGAGTTGTGCTTGATGCAACATACTCTCTTTGGTTCTACATAATTTCCTTTTGGCTTGAAGCCTATCAAGAGGTGTAGCTATGGTGTGAAGACAACCAAGCCCCCTAGTGATATCCCTTTTTGGCTTTAAACCGATCAAGAGGTGTAGCTATGGTTCGAATATGACCAAGCCCCCTAGTGACTTTCTTTATATCTGTATGGCCTTATGGGCCGGGTCAATAAAACTCCGCTTTGTCAGTAGAAACCCCTGTGAAACCACACATGATGTAAAAAAGGAACAGAGACCCCACTTTAGCCGAGGCTCCGGTTTATTATATAATATATACATTGTTATAAGTATGTACATAAGAAGAGCCTGTGGCTCAAGTATAGTAAGGCTGAAGAAGGGCTATATTCCACGGCCGCTTTGTCTCCTCCTCCGATTTACATGAGTCTTTGTGCTCTCAAATATCGATAAGGTAGTATGACCCGTTGTGTAGGTTCTTGCTGACCACAAAAGGTCCTTCCCAAGGTGGGGATAACTTGTGCATATCAGTTTGATCCTGGATGAGCCGGAGCACCAGATCACCCTCTTGAAAAGTTCTGGTTTTAACCCGGCGGCTATGATAATGCCGGAGATCTTGTTGATAAATCGCCGAACGTGCTGCTGCAAGATCACGCTCCTCATCCAACAGGTCCGGTGAGTCCTGACGTGCCTTCTCATTGTCAGCTTCAACATAAGCCGCCACACGGGGCGAGTCATGACTGATGTCACTAGGAAGAACCGCCTATGCTCCATAAACCATGAAGAAAGGTGTATAACCTGTCGATCTGTTTGGTGTGGTGTTGATACTCCATAACACAGAAGGTAACTCCTCCACCCAACAACCCGGCTCCACTTTAAAGGAACCATAAGCCGGGGTTTGATACCTCTCAAAATTTCTTGATTTGCCCTCTCTGCTTGACCTTTAGACTGGGGGTGAGCCACTGACGCTACATCAAGCCAAATGTGCTCACGTTGGCAAAATTCCGCCATCTCACCCTTTGATAGATTAGTACCATTATCAGTTATAATACTGTGTGGGAAACCAAACCGAAATATCACCTTTTTGATGAATTGAACCGCCGTGGCTGCATCACACTTACTGACTGGCTCTGCTTCCACCCACTTGGTAAACTTGTCAACTGCCACTAACAGGTGGTTCTTTTTGTCCTTGGATCTCTTAAAGGGTCCAACCATATCGAGCCCCCAAGTTGCAAACGGCCAAGTGATTGGAATCATCCTCAACTCCTGAGCCGGAACATGAGCGCGACGTGCAAATTTTTGACAAACGTCACACCTTTTGACTAAATCCTCAGCATCAACATGAGCTGTCAACCAATAGAAGCCGTGACGAAAAGCTTTAGCCACCAAGGATTTTGAACCGGCCTGATGGCCACAATATCCTTCGTGGATTTCTCGCAAAATCTCACAACCCTCTTGAGGAGACACACAACGCTGAATTGCTCCTGTAACGCTATAACGATGTAACTTCCCACTGATAATGGTCATTGACTTGGATCGTCGGATTATCTGCCGGGCCAAGGTTTCATCCTCCGGTAACTCGCCCCGGTTCATGTATGCCAAGTACGGGACTGTCCAATCCGGTATAACATGCAAAGCCGCCACCAACTGGGCCTCTCGGTTAGGAATAGCCAACTCCTCCTCTGTGGGTATCTTGACCGACAGATTGTACAGTACGTCGAGGAAAACATTAGGTGGCACCGGTTTATGCTGAGAGCCTAGACGACTTAAAGCGTCCGCTGCTTCATTCTTTCGCCGGTCTATATGGCCAACTTGATAACCCTTGAAATGACCAGCCACTATGTCCACCTCTCGTCGATATGCAGCCATGAGTGGGTCCTTAGAATCCCAAGTGCCAGATACCAGTTGAGCCACTAGGTCCAAGTCACCGAAGCACTTAACCCGGCTTAAGTTCATGTCCTTAGCCATCCGAAGACCTTGGATTAAGGCCTCGTACTCAGCTGCATTGTTAGTACAAGGGAACATTAAGCGAAGAACATAACAAAACTTGTCACCTCGTGGGGAAGTTAATATGACTCCAACCCCCGAGCCCTCCAATTGCCTGGACCTATCAAAGTGAATAGTCCAATAAGTGTTATCTGGCTTTTCCTCTAGTGCCTGCAACTCTGTCCAATCATTGATGAAGTTCATGAGTGCTTGGGATTTGATTGCTGTGCGAGGTGTATACTTGAGCCCGTGAGGTCCAAGCTCAATAGCCCACTTGGCAATCCGGCCAGTTGCTTCTCTGTTTTGAATGATATCTCCCAAAGGGGCTGAACTAACCACTGTGATAGGATGACCATGAAAATAGTGTTTGAGCTTCTGGCTTGCCATCGCTTCGGCCAATGCTGATACCTCTGCTTTGATTCAATAAGCACCTCACTGATATAATAAACCGGCCGTTGAACTGGATACTCCTTTCCAGCCTCCTTGCGCTCCACAACTATAGCCACACTAACAGCCCGGGCATTAGCAGCCACATATAACAGTAAAGGCTCTTTATCGATCGGAGCCGCAAGCACAGGCAGTTTAGCTAACTGCCTCTTCAGACCCTCAAATGCTTTATCAGCTGCGTCGCTCCAGACAAAGTCATCCGTTTTCTTTAGCATCTGATATAAAGGGATAGCCTTATCCCCAAGATGACTGATAAACCGGCTCAAAGCCGCAATCCAGCCCGCCAGACGATGAACGTCATTGATACATGCCGGTTTAGCCAGAGAGGTAATAGTTGTGATCTTCTCCAGATTAGCCTCAATGCCCCTGTTTGACACCAGAAAACCCAGGAGCTTGCCTACTGGAACACCAAAGACACATTTGTCCGGATTAAGCATCATCTTATAAACCCGAAAGTTGTCAAAAGTCTCCCTCAAGTCATCTATCAGTGTTTCCTTCTTCCTGGATTTCACCACAATATCATCCACATATGCACGAACATTGCACCCAATTTGTTTATGAAGACAATTCTGAACACAGCGCTGATAAGTCGCCTGGGCACTCTTAAGCCCAAAGGGCATGGAGACATAGCAGGAGGCTCCAAAGGGAGTTATAAAAGATGTCTTCTCTTGGTCCTTAACTGCCATTTTGACCTGATGATAACTAGAGTAAGCATCCAGAAAACACAAACGGTCACAACCCGCCGTTGCATCAATAATCTGATCAATGCGAGGGAGGGCAAAAGGATCTGCTGGACAAGCCTTGTTCAAATCTGTGTAGTCCACACACATACGCCAAGTGTCGTTTTTCTTAAGAACCAACACCAGATTAGCTAACCATTCAGGGTGAAAAACCTCCACGATAAACCCTGCAGCCAACAACCGAGCTACTTCCTCACCAATAGCCTTACGGCTTTCTTCGTTGAAGTGGCGGAGAAACTGCCTGACCTGTTTAAACTTAGGATCTATATTAAGTGTGTGCTCAGTGAGTTCCCTCGGTACACCTGGCATGTCAGAAGGCTTCCATGCAAAGATGTCCCGGTTCTCATGGATGAACTCGATGAGCGCGCCTTCCTATTTGGGATCCAGGCTAGCGCTGATGCTGAACTTCTTGGATGAATCGCCAGGAACAAAATCAACCATCTTATTGTCTGTGGCCGATTTAAACTTCAACGCCAGATCGTGCTCCGTAGTTGGCTTTTTCAAAGAAGTCATGTCTGCCAGATCAACCTTATCTTTATAAAACTTTAGCTCTTTTGTGGCACAAACCGACTCAGGGTAGGCGGCATCACCTTCCTCACATTCCAAAGCAATCTTCCTGCTCCCATGTACTGTGATGGTCCCCTTATGACCTGGCATCTTAAGCTGCAGATAAACATAATACGGCCTCGCCATGAACTTGGCATAAGCCGGTCGCCCAAACAGGGCGTGATACGAACTCTTGATTTTCACCACCTCAAAAGTCAATGTTTCTGACCTTGAATCATGATCATCTCCAAAGGCCACCTCTAGGGCTATCTTACCCACTGGATACACAGACTTACCGGGCACCACACCATGGAAAACGGTGTTTAACGGTTTAAGATTCTTGAGGACATGGGAGAAGTCTTGCTATAAGTAGTTATGTGAATTTGGTATTTGTTCGATATTTTGATGAGATGTATGTTGTCATCCCTCTAGTGGTGTCATGTGAACGTCGACTACATGACAATTAACCATTATTTAGGCCTAGAGGAAGGCATTGGGAAGTAATAAGTAGATGATGGGTTGCTAAAGTGACAGAAGCTTAAACCCTAGTTTATGAGTTGCTTCGTAAGGGGCTGATTTGGATCCATATGTTTCATGCTATGGTTAGGTTTACCTTAATATTTCTGCTGTAGTTGCGGATGCTTGCAATAGGGGTTAATCATAAGTGGGATGCTTGTCCAAGTAAGGGCAGTACCAAGCACCAGTCCACTCACATATCAAATTATCAAAGTACCGAACGCAAATCATATGAGCGTGATGAAAACTAGCTTCGCGATAATTCCCACGTGTCCTCGGGAGCGCTTTCCTTTATATAAGAGTTTGTCCAGGCTTGTCCTTTGCTACAAAAAGGATTGGGCCATCTTGCTGCACCTTATTTACTTTTATTACTGCTACCCGTTACAAATTACCTTATCACAAAACTATCCATTACCAATAATTTCAGTGCTTGCAGAGAATACCTTGCTGAAAACCGCTTATCATTTCCTTCTGCTCCTCGTTAGGTTCGACACTCTTACTTATCGAAAAGGCTACGATAGATCCCCTACACTTGTGGGTCATCACTTGTAAAATGCGTGCTGTTGTCGGTGATGACTTTTTTTGGCACACCAAAGCGGCAGTCTAGCCCCTTGAAGAACTTGACGGCTGTTTGCGCTGTCACCTTCCTTACCACTTCCACCTCCGACCACTTTGTGAACTTGTCGATTGCAACGTACAAGTACTCAAAGCCCCCGATAGTGCGGGGGAAGGGGCCCAGTATGTCGAGCCCCCAGACAAAAAATGGCCAGGAGAGAGGAATTGTTTGAAGGGCTTGAGCTGGTTGATGAAGCTTCTTCGAATGGAATTGACACGCTTCACACTTGGTTACTAGTGCCGTTGCATCCTGGAGGGCAGTGGGCCAGAAGAAACCTTACCGGAATGCCTTGTCGGCAAGGGCCCTCGACCCTATGTGGGAGCCACATATGCCTCCGTGTATCTCTGCCAACAGCTCCAGTCCTTCCTCCCGGGGAATGCACTTCAATTTCACACCGTTTGGTCTCTTTCTGTACAGGACGTCGTCGACAAACTAATACATGGTAGACCGACGGGCTACTTTCTCCACTTCTTCCTACTCCTCAGGGAGTTCCCCTGTTTGGAGGAATCAGACGGTATGTTGTGCCCATGCCGGAGCCTGGGGCTCGATGGCAAGGACTAATGGCATTTCCTCTACCATGGGAGCGGCTGTATCTACAGCCAAGGCTTGACGCCCCGCCAGAGTCGGTTGCCCCACGACAGGCTCAACATCCACGGAAACATCTCTACCGGCGGCTCCTGGGAGCTCGGTAGGAAAGTACTTGCCGAGGCCTGATTTCCTTCAATTGTTCTGCTCTGTTGATGGTTCAACGGATGATTGAGTCAACCGAAGCACAAAAGTACCTGGTTCCATAGGTAGTTTGAAGGCGGCGTGTTTTGACAGGTAGTCGGCGATGTCGTTCTCCACTCGGGGAACATGCTCCACCTGTATACTGTCAAAACGCTCCTCCAGCTTCCTCACCTCATCTACGTAGGCCTCCATCAATGGGCTTTGATAATCTTTGTTGACTTGCCTGACGACAAGCTATGAATCACCCCTGACGATGAGCTTCTTAATCCTGAGGTCTGCCGCGATCCTGAGACCAGCAAGCAACCCCTCGTATTCAGTAGTGTTGTTCATGGACATCTCCCTGGGAATGTGCATCTGGATTACATACTTGAGGTGCTCTCCGATGGGTGCAACAAGCAGCACACCAGCATCGGCGCCTTGCAGCGAGAAAGCCTCGTCAAAGTACATAATCCAGTTGCGACTTGTCTCCTTGCCGGGGAGGGTGGTCTCCTGGATCTCTTTGTCGGGCGTTGAGGTCCACTCGGCAATGAACTCTGCCAAGACTCCGCTCTGGATTGTTGAAGTACTTTCAAACTTCAAACCAAAGCTCGACAGTTCGACGACCCACTCCACAATCCTCCCGGTTGCGTGTGGGTTATGCAATATCCGTTGCAACGGGAGGCGGGTGACGATGGTGATTTCGTGTGCTTGGAAGTAATGACACAACTTCCTTGAGGCCATAAAGAGATCTAAGAGCAATTTCTGCACACCGGAGTACCTTGACCTGCCCCCCTGCAAGAGGGAGCTGACAAAGTAAACCAGGTGCTGCATCATTTTCTTGTTCTGCACCAGTTCGTTTGGTTGCACGGGCCCTGTCCCGCCAGCGTCAGACTCTGCCGGGGGCCATGCCTTGCCGGCACCAGGCCCTACCGGGGGGAGCTCTGGCTTGCCATACGCCATTCTTGCTATTGCCACTGCCTCTTCGTCGACCTCCCTCTGCGCCACTAGCGTGGCACTGACCACTTGATTCGTTGCCGCCAGATATAGCAGCAACGGCTCTTGTGGTTTGGGCGCAACCAGTATCGGTGTAGAGGAGAGGTATTTCTTCAAATCCCGCAGCGCTGCTTTAGCCTCTGGGGTCCATTCCATTGGGCCCGCCTTTTTCAAGATTTTGAAAAAGGGAAGGGCACGCTCAGCATACTTGGAGATGAATCTGCTCATGGCGGCAATGCAGCTAGTGAGCCGATGCACATCCTTGATCCGCTTGGGTGCCTCTATATGCTCAATAGCTTTGATCTTGTCTGGATTCACCTCAATCCCATGCCGTGACACAAAGAACCCGAGAAGTTTGCCGGACAGAATGCCGAAGACACACTTCTCAGGGTTCAACTTGAGGTTGATCTTGCGCAGATTTGCAAACGTCTCTTCCAAATCTTGTACAAGCGTTGCCCTATCCTTGGTTTTGACCACTATGTCATCCATATAAGCTTCCATACTTCTATGTAGCTGGGGCTCAAAACCAATTTGGACTGCCCTTGCAAACATTGAGCCAGCACCCTTCAACCCAAAAGGCATCTGTAAAAAGCAATACATACCACATGGGGTGATGAATGTTGTCTTCTCTTCGTCTTCTCTTGCCATGAAGATCTGCTGGTATCCTGAGTAGGCGTCAAGGAATGGTAACAGATCACACCCAGTCGTGGAGTCAACAATCTGGTCAATGCGCGACAACGGGAAAGGGTCCTTGGGACAAGCCTTATTGATATCTGTGTAGTCAATACACAGCCTCCACTTCCCATTTGCTTTGCGCACCACCACCGGATTGGCCAACCACGTCAGATGGAGTACTCCTCTCACCAACCTCACCGCTTCCAAGCTTGCTTCTTGACCTTCTGCTTGACGGGTCGCGCATGAGGACAGACAACAAGATGGTGCTCAATCACCTCCCTGGGAATGCCCGGGATGTTGGATGCTTGCCATACAAACACGTCGACATTCGCCCGCAGGAAGGTGATGAGCGCCCCTTCCTATTTGCTGTCTAGGGCGGAGCTTATGGTGAAAGCCCCTCCCGTGCCATCCTCCTTGACAGACACCTTCTTGGTCTCTGGTGATGCAGCTCTGGATTTCTTGCTCTTGCTCGTGGAGCTTTCTGGCACGTCCTCGATGGGAGCACAACACTCCGAAGAGGTGCGCTTGCCGGAGTGGGTGCGAGAGGTCCTGCCGGTCTTCTTTCCTGCCGGGGCTCTAGCGGCAGGAGCGAGTGCCTTGGCGGAAATCACTGCAACTGCTTCCCGATAGAGTTGGTTAGTGCAGATCAGTGCGTACTTCTTGCCGGAGGGGACGGTGATGATGGTCATCAGCCCAGGCATCTTTAGCATGTTGTAGGCGTAATGTGATGCCTCCATGAACTTGGCTAGTACCGGGCAGCCGAGGATCCCATTATAGGGCAAGGGGATCTCGGCTACATCGAAAACAATCCTCTCCGTCCTGTAGTTTAACTCGCCTCCAAACGTCATGGGCAGCGTGACCTTACCCTTCGGCTGACTCCTCCCTGGGTTGACCCCTTGAAACGTGCCCGTCTCTTCGAGGTCTCCATCAGGAATCTGTAGCCTTTTGATCACAACGGGCGAGATCAAGTTCAGACCGGCCCTGCCGTCAACTACCATCTTCGTCACCTTGAGGTTGCGTATTGTTGGCGAGACCAACAACGGCAAACACCCGACCGCAGTTGTGCGATCAGGGTGGTCCTCGGTGTCAAAAATGATAGGCATGCTGGACCACTTCAGTGGCTTCTGAGCATCGAGTGATGGTTCCGCTACTGTGATCTCACGCGCCCACTGCTTGAGTTGGCGGTGAGAGGTGTGTAGCGAGGCTCCACCGTCGATGCACATGGCCTCCGTAGCCTTCTGGAACTCATGCTTGCCGGACTCGTCATCTTTGTCATGATCATCATCTCCTTGCTTCTTGTCGCGGCCCCGAGCGGGCCTCTCTAGCTGGTTATCCTTTCCGCGGCAACCTCCTTGGCCGCCATGCTTCTTGCCAGATCCCTCGGCGCCATCCTGGCCCTTCTCCTTGTCCCGCCTCTCATACTCAGCTTTTTGCTTCTCAGCAAGCAGCTCGACTTGCCGGCAGTTCTGGAGGTCGTGGCCCTTGGTGCGATGGATCTTGCAGTATTGCTTGTCGGAGCCTCCTGGCTTGTCGACAGCCGCCAAGGCCTGGCAAGCAGTGCACCCGACAATTTCCTTGCCGGGGTCGTCTGTCTTGGCCTTCTTGGCAGCGACGGTGTCCTCGGATCCCTCGACGGCAAGCACAATCTTGCCCTTGTTCTTCCTGTTGCGGCGCCGACTCTTCTTTGTCGAGGTGGCTGTGCCTTCGTCTATGGAGTCGGTTTCCGCACTGGCGTCTTCGCCGGGGTACTTCCTCCCCTTTTCAGCTTGAGCGCACCTATCGGCCAGAACATAAAGTTCGGCCACATCTTTGACCTTGTTCATCGCCAGCTCTTCACGCATCTTGCGGTTGCGCACATTCTGATGAAATGCGCTGATCACGACGGCGGGATAAACATTCGGGATGTTGTACTGCACCCGGCTGAACCTCTGTATGTACTTGTGCAGGGTTTCACCTTCCTTCTAGGGGATGATATGCAAATCGCTTGCCTGGCCATGAGCTTGGTGGCCTCCGGTGAAGGCGCCAACAAACTCATGGCACAAGTCCGACCAAGAAGAAATGGAATCCGCCAGCAAGTGCATCAACCATGACATAACATTGGGTTTAAGTGCCAGTGGGAAGTAATTGGCAATCACCTTGTCGTCGCGGGCTCCAGCAGCTTGCATCGCGATGGTGTAGATGCTGAGGAACTCTGATGGGTGGGTCTTGCCGTTGTATTTCTCGCCAATGTCGGGCTTGAACGTGCGATGGGAGGGCCACTGGAACTGCCGCAGCTCATGGGTGAAGGCTGGGCAACCCACTTCGTAGGGTAGGCCGCCAGAGCCTCCAGGCGCTGGGTGGTCCATAGTGGGCCCCGCCTGCCTATCTAACTGGTGGCGTGCACCGCGCCGGCGCTCGATGGTGGTTCGCGCGTCTTCACGGGCTCACTCCTGAAGAACTTGGCGCTGATCGTGGTGGGTCCGTGGGTCAGACAACGCTATGGAGATGTTATCACAAGCGTCAACACGATGGACCGGCACCCACGGCGATGGACATGGGGGGGGGGGGCGAGAGTGCACCGTGGCCGCAGCACCTCCGGTCCTTCCACCACTGGCACATGGTGGCTCGACGGAGCGCCGGCCTGAGGGCCTCACTGGTTGCGGTTCATCTTTGTTGGCAACGCCAACGAGGCCCCGGATGGTGGCTGTCCACTCGTCGAGCTTTTTCACAGCAGGAGGAAAGTCGAGGAGCAACTGCGCACGCGCCAAAGCTTCTGCTGGTGTGGGTGGCGGCGAAAGCTACATGGACCGTGACACGCTCCGACTTCTAACCACGTTAGAAGGAGATCTATCACGGCCTGGTGGCCGTGTGCCGTTTTCGCCAGCGTCTCGGCGTGCATGCTGGCCTTCTACGTCCCGCGAATGATGCACAAGATTCTTCCCATGGCGGTGCCCAGGGTCACCAGCGTGGTGACGCTTCTCGCCGCGCACAACCTAGGAACAACATGTCGTGGGCGCTGGTGTAGGCACCTCAGAAGTCACCGCCGCCCGTGGGTGGCACGATGCCGCCTGCGGGGGCCCCGGCTCCATCTTTGGATTTGGTGGCATGCGGCCCGTCGTCTCGCGCACGAACGACGCCGCTCGCCAGGCTTTGGCTGCCAAAGCGATGTGGGTGTTAGCGGTCCGCGCCTCGGCTTCCGTCCGCGACCGCCCCACCACTTGCCCGCACTGGTACGGGTCATTCGGCCCCCGACGAACCGATTGCTGTGACCGTCTTCTTCTTGGGATCCACGGCGATGAAGAACTGCTAAACTAACCGCTAGACCGGATTTTCACAACTGTGCTCCCCTTCCTGGTGCGCCAAAGATGTCAGTGGAAACGACACCCATGGAATCACTGGGATCCCTTCAACGGTTGGCGGGCGCGGGGTTGTGCAAAGAGAGGGTCTGGCGGTCAGCACAAGGATCGTTTACCCAGGTTCGAGCCACGGAGACGCGTAATACCCTAGTCCTGCTTTGATGTATATTTGAGTGTTCTTGAGTTCTTGAACTAGCTACGGTGTCTATCTAGTTCCAAATATCCGAATCCCTGCTCAGTACGCCTCGGGCCTCCTTTTATAGACAAAAGGGGTTGCCACAGTGGCACAAAGGAGGTGGAAAGGTGCATAGTGGCTGAGTCTATCCTATGGCACCGTCGGACAAATGCATTTAATGCGCTGCCGACGTGCCCCTCTTGCTTTATTGGAGATGGCAAGGAAGCTCGTCCCAGCCGTCGCCACCTCGCCTGGATCTGACGCGCGTCCGAGCTGACGAGGCGTTGTAGCGCCACGTTGGCTGGCTGCTGGGCTGGCGTGGTGGCAGAGTCTTCACGAAGATCTGCATGCCACCACGCAGGTGCTTGCTAAGTCGATGTGGAGGCCGCACACTGCCACGCAGACGCCTGCCCAACTGGTTGAGCTAGCAGCTGCATGGGAGCGGTCGTGGAGTCTTCGCTGCCACAGTGGCACAAAAAAGATGTGGACAATGATATTGTGAAGTTCAAATTATTCTCGTTTTCTTTGCGTTACTAAGTATTTTCCGCCCACGAAAATCTTTCCCTTAGGAAACAAATCATGAATTTTAAGCAACTTGAGCATGAGCATGTTGCGCAATCTTGGGAAAGAATGAAATTGATGCCAAGAAATTGTCCTACTCATGGTTTAAATCTTTGGATGATCATATAATTTTTTTATGCGGGATTGAATTTTGTTTCTAGAAATCTTTTAGATTCCGCCACGGGTGGTACTTTTATGGAAACTACTTTGGGTGAAGCTACTAAATTGCGTGATAATATTATTGGAAATAATTCACAATGGCGTACCGAAAGAGCTCCTACTAGTAAAAAAAGTTAATTTGGTTGAAGAAATAAATTCTTTGAGTGAAAAAGTTGATGCTCTTATGAAGTTGGTTTCTAATAAAAGTGCTCCTATTGATCTTAACGATGTGCCTTTATCTACTTTCATTGAGCAAAATAGTGATTCCGTAGATGTGAGTTTTGTCTCGCGAAACAATTTCAATAACAATGCTCCGAGAGGTAATTTTAATCCTAGACCTTTTCTAGGAAATTCCTCTAATAATTATGGTAATTCCTATGGTAATCATTCTTATAATAATAATAATAGGAACACCTCTGATCTTGAGAATAATATTAAGTAATGTATCAATGCTCAAAAACTTTTCAACAATACGATAGAAGAAAAGTTGAATAAGATTGATGATATGTCTAGAAGCATTGATAGAATTTCTCACGACGTAGAAAATCTCAAGTTGAATTTTTGTGCCTAAGGTTGAAGAATCAATTAAAGCTTTATATGTTTCTATAGATGAAAGTAAAAAAAGAACCACTATGCTTAGAGCTAAAAGAGAATTTTTAGAGAGAGTGTTTTCTAGAAATTGCTTTCATAAAAATGATGACGATCTTAAAATAATTGGTGTTTCTTCCATTGACTCTTTGTTTACTAAAATTAAGATTGATGATAAAGGGACTGAATAAGAGTCAACTTTATCTAGAAGGCGTCCCGATAATTTGGAGGGTGAAAATCTTGATAGAAAATTGAGAAAAGTGGGTTTGGAGAGGTCAAAACTTTAACTAGTGATGTGCCCACTCTTTTGGATTACAAAAACTTTAATTATGATAATTGTTCTTTGATTGATTGTATTTATTTGTTGCAATCCATGAGAAATTCACCCCATGCTTATGAACGCAACAAAGCTTTTACTAAACATATCGTTAATGCTATGATGAAAGCTTTGGAAGAGAAGTTGGAATTAGAGATTTCAATTCCTAGAACTTACATGATGAATGGGAACCTAATATCAAAGTCAAGATTAAAAATTATGAGTGTTTTGCTTTATGTGACTTGGGTGATAGTGTTTCTACAATTCCGAAATCTTTATGTGATGTGCTTGGTCTTACCAATATTGAAAAATGTTTGTTAAATTTTCACTTGGCGGATTCTACAATTAAAAAGCCTATGGGAAGAATTAATGATGTTCTTATTCTTGCACATAGGAATTATGTGCCCATAGATTTTATTGTTCGTGATATTGATTGCAACCCGTCTTGTCCAATTATTATTGGTAGACCGTTTTATGCACTATTGGTGCCGTGATTGATATGAAAGAAGGCAATATTAAATTTCAATTTCCACTAAGGAAGGGTATGTAACACTTCCCTAGAACAAAAATTAAGCCACCGTATGAATCAATCATGAGGGCATCTTATGGATCTCGAAACAAAGATGGCAATACTTATATCCTTGCATTATGCCTAGCTAGGGGCATAAAACGATAACGCTTGTTGGGAGGCAGCCCAATGAATAAAATTTATTGTTGTCTTTTTCTTTCTATTCTCGAGTGTTTGCACAATTATGCTACTATTATGATTGTGTTTTTATGTTTAATTTAGTGTTTGTGCCAGGCAAAGCCTTTGGGATCACGTTGGGTGATAGTTGATTTGATCTTGTTGAAAAACAGAAACTTTTGCGTCTAGTAAAACAATTTTAATTAATCACAGCAGAGCGATAAAATCCTGATTTTTGTACACAAGATTCATATACAAATTTTCCATGTTCTCTTAACTTTTCAGAATTTTTGGAGTCACAGAAGTATTCGAAGTTTTCATATTGCTACAGACGGTTATGTTTTTGATAGATTCTGTTTTCTTTGCATTGTGTGCTTATTTTGATGAATCTATGTTTTGTATTGGAGTGCATAAGCCATGGTAAAGTTGTAATACAATAGATATAATGCAAAAATAAAATAAGAATGGGTTTGTAATAGTACTTAGAGTACTCATTTGCTTTGTTATACTAACGGATCTCACAAAGGTTTTGTTGAGTTTTGTGTGATTGAAGTTTTCAAGTTTTGGGTGAGATCACGATGGATGAAGGAATAAGGAGTAAGAAGAGCCTAAGCTTTGGTATGCCCATGGCACCCCAAGTTATTATCCAAAGAGGAACAAGCAACTAAGCTTGGGGATGCCCCGAGTGGCATCCCCTCTTTCTTCTAATGACCATCGGTATTTTACTTAGAGCTATATTTTTATTCGTCACATATCATGAGTTTTGCTTGGAGCGTCTTTTATTATTTGAGACGTAGCTTGTTTTGCTTTTTGTTTTGAGTCAAGTATCCTTGTTAAACACACCTATTTGAGAGAGCCAAAATTATGCTGTGAATTGTTAAAATTGCTCTAGTGCTTCAATTAAATTTTTTGAGCCGTGGAATTGCTCTAGTGCTTCACTTATATATTTTTGAGCACGATGTGCTTTAATTTTTTTGAATAAATGCTCTCATGCTTCACTTACATTTATTTTTGAGTTAGTAATTTTTTTAAATAAATTCTCTCATGCTCCCCTTAAATTATTTTGAGAGAAGAAAAATTTTATGCTCATGTTCTTCACTTATATTTGTTTGAGCTATCAAAAGCAACATATGAAATTGGTCCCAAAGTGATAGATATTCAAGAGGGATATAATAAAAACTTTCATGAAGATCATTGGACAAAATAAACTTGATTCTTTGTAATAGTTTTGCTATATGATGATATAATATGTGAGTCATGTTGATGAGTAATTATGCTTTAGTAAGAATATTGGTGTTAAGGTTTGTGATTACCCATGCAAGCACAAAAGTCAATAGTTATGCAATGAAATCACATCCTACTTGTGGTGCATTATTCGGTGTTAGTTATGTTTAATGCTCACTTATGAGATTTTTTGTTTCTTGGTTGGATGCTTCTCAATCTTTTGCTAGCCTTTACTTGTACTAAGTGGGATTACTACTTGTGCATCCAAAATCCTTAAAACCAGTTTTTGCCATACGAGTCCACTATACCTACATATATGCGGTATTTCCGTGCCGTTCTAAGAAAATTTGTATGTGCCATCTCTAGTTTTCAAAATAATTTCCTTTTTTTGTGCTCGTACTGCTCATGAAATGGTAGGGGTGGCTGATATTTTTCCATGCTAGATGTGTTATTCTCAAGATGAGTGTTTATTCACTTGTTGTTGCACAAGAGTACGATAAAGGTATTAGGGATGCCCAGTCCCAAAATGAAAAATGAATTTACTTTATGTTGTCAAATAATAAATTCCTTGGAAAGTGTTGGTATGGGCGGTGCCCGTGGATTCGGTTAGCTGTGGAATGTGAAAGTATGGTGGAAAAAGGAATAAACTTTATTTTCTGTTTGGGAACCGCCTATGATAGATCTAGCATGGAAAGTATTGGGAACTACTTGATTGTTTTCGTTGACAGGAAAGGCATGCCACCCAAAATGTTTTATCTCTATCTTTTTCCACTTTGAGCTCTGGCACCTCTACAAATCCCTACTTCCCTCTGCGAAGGGCCTTTCTATTTACTTTATGCATTTTTTTATTTTTTTATTTTGTGTCTCCATATTCTCTCATAAAGCACCAACTAAGGGGCAGTATGATCGTACTTGAGCATTGGGTGTAGCTAATATGCGAGTGTGTTTCATGAATGGATCAATGATTGAGCATAATGGGCTAAGGATAACTTGCTTTAGGTGGATATTTTGAATGACATGGTTGCTTGTTAGTATGCTTGAGTATTGAAATCTTCATGTCAAAACTAGACTATTGCTTTGAATCATATAAAAGTCCAAATGTCCATGCTACAAAAGAAAATAATATGTGATGACCATTATAGGCAACATTCCACATCAAAAATTCTGTTTTTATCATTTTCCTACTCGAGGACGAGCAGGAATTAAGCTTGGGCATGCTGATACGTCTCCAACGTATCTATAATTTTTGATTGTTCCATGCTGTTATATTATCATTCTTGGATGTTTTACTATCATTTTATAGCAACTTTATACCATTTTTTGGGACTAACCTATTGACATAGTGCCTAGTGCTAGTTGCTATTTTTTGTTTGTTTTTTACTTCATAGAAAATCAATACCAAACAGAGTCCAAACGCAGTGAAACTTTTTGGAGATTTTTTATGGACCAGAAGACACATGATGGGCCAAGGAAGTACCAGAGGGGGACTCCAAGGGGAGCACAACCCACCTGGGCGCTGTCGGTGTCAAAACCGGCAGATCTCGGGTAGAGGGTTCCGAACTGTGCGTCTAAGGATCGAAGGTATCAGGAGATCGGGACACAGTGTTTACCTAGGCTCAGGCCCTCTTGATGGAGGTAAATCCAGTGGCGGAGCTAGCATTTGACATCAGGGTGGTCCGCCCTAAATTGTTTTTTGATAACTAATATGACATGTGAACATTCTAACTAATTATCAATAGCAGATAGAAATAAATCAATATGGTCTTACAAACACACTAAAATTCTCGATTAAATCTTAGTTTTGCATAATACATAGTAAATAGTACCGGTGACTGGATAGTACATGGACCATAGCACATACCTTGATAAGTTCAAAAAGACTACCTTTCTGGCCTACGTTTTTGCATTGCCATGAAGGTATCAATTATGCCATCTTCATTCACCTCGGAGAAAGCATCCCTCTTAATGTATGTGACTAGGCAATCATCCAAAAGACTATCACCCATCTTATTTCTCAACTTATTCTTGACAAAACTCATGGCAAAAAATGCTCTCTCAACATTTGTCGTTGCCACCGGGAGAATAAATACCAATTTTAAAAGAAAGTTCACCAAATGATGAACTATATGTCTCCCTGTTTGGACAAGCTTAACCAAGAGATCAACAAGATTTCCAAGGCCTCGGAAGTTCTCATCATTTCTCATGTCATCTATAGTTATCAAGTTGTAGTTCAAGGTGTATCAAGTCGACACTTGAAAAGTCTTTGGAATAAAACTTAGCAAGTCTTCGTACCTTGTGTGCATCAAAAGAAACAAATGAGTTAGAGATTTTGTGTACCAATTTTGAAAGCAATACAAATTTTGGAAGCAAGTTTGCATACCTTTTGTGCACCAAAAGCAGCAAACGAGTTGGCGGGATTCAAAGCAGACATACAAGATAGCAGCTCCATATTGATCTCATCAAACGATTTTCAAGCTCTTGACTAATTTGATCAATGACTCCAACAAAAATTTCTCTTCTAAAGTGATCATCATTTGTTTGGGGTCGACCAAACCGTGTTGATCTTCCATAAGGCACATAATTATCTTCCATTATATGAACTTGAATGCCATGCTTGTTACAAAATAGTGTGACCTTTTGCAGAAATGCATCCCACCCATTATCCCTATGCTCTTGTATTCTACTTTTTATAGTTCTAACAAGTTCCATTGAAGTAAGAATATCTTGGTCTCTTCTTTGCAAACAATCAGACAAATCACTTGTGTATCCAAGAATGACAAGCATCAAGTGTGCATTGAAAATAAAGTCAAATGACTCGAACACTCCAACAATAGTATGAATTTTGGGCCAATCACTTCTTTGTGAAGCATCTTGTCCAAGAGTTATGAGCACATCATGGATTGTGGGATACATAGCAATAATGTTAAGAACAGTTTTGTAATGAGAGCCCCACCGAGTATCACCAGGCCTAGGTAACCCCATCTCTTGATTCAAACCACTCCAAGTTTGTAACTCACCACATTCAAGTAGTTTCAGGATATTCTGAAGTCTAGCATCTCGAAGCATGTCATGACGCTTACAAGACACTCCAATAACATTCAGTAATAAAGACACTCGATCAAAAAACCACACACAATCATCATTTCCCTTGGCAACAGCAACAAGAACTAGCTAGAGTTGATGTGCAAAACAATGAATATAATAGGCATAAGGTGACTCTTTCATGATCAATGTTTTCAATCCTTTAATTTATCCTCTCATATTACTAGCCCCATCATATCCTTGCCCACGAATTTGTGCTCTAGTCAAACCATGATCAATAAGTAAAGTTTCAATTGCTTCCTTAAGTGACAATGAAGTAGTGTTACTTACATGAACAACTCCAAGAAAGTGCTCGAACGGCCTCCCTACTTTATCAACAAAACACAAGCATAAAGCTAGTTGTTCTTTATGTGATACATCACTAGACTCATCGGCTAGAATAGCATAGTGCTCATCACCAAGTTCAACAATAATTTTCTTTCTAGTAAGTTGTGCACAACATTGAATAATTTGATGTTGTATCTGATGAGATGTCAATTGACAGTTACCTGGTGCATTCTTCAAAACATACTTATTCACCTCCTCACTATTTGCTGCAAGCCACTTCAATAGCTCAAGGAAGTTTCCTCCATTGCTAGACTGTTCACTTTCATCATGCCCACAAAATGCCAATCCTTGATGAAGAAGAAACTGCAAGCATCTAAGTGAATACTTCAACCTAATCTTGTAAAGACGTAGATCCTCACTGTTCGCCTTCACAAACAGATCATCAATTGTTGCACAAGGATTCACAAAATAAGTTATCTCTCTCTTGAGCTGCATTATGCACACTTGATACGCAACCAACATGCTTAAGAAGAGCATCCTCTCTATTCCAATTACTCCAACCACCATCAGTAAATGCATTAGTTCCCTTACCACTAGTTTTTTTTCTCTTTGAACAAGTAACATACAAAGCAAAATGCAGATTCCTTCTTGATACTATATTCAAGCCAACTATGGTTGTTAAGCCACAAAGGATTGAATGAACGTTCTCTACTCCCAATTGTTCTTTTTTTAAAGTCATGTGCATAAGGTTTGAATGTCATTTTAAGGATATATGCTCTTCGAACTGCATCTTGATCATTGATAGGATAACTTGTAATGGGTAGCCTATCCCCGGGATCATGTTTAAGATGACTAAAATCATAAACCGGTGATGATGGCGGTGACACATCCTTAGTTTGCTCTATGGTCACATTTGACATAGACAATGTTGGTTCTTCAATTTTCTCTCCAATCACAACCGGCATACACACAACTTCGCGGGTCTGCTCTTCAGCTACATCCGACATATTCTCTGCCTTCTTCTTCCCTATCTTCACAGATTCTCTTTGAAAAAGAGAAACAATGTCTGCTGCCCTCTTCATTCTTCAACAAATCTGCAAGAATACTACTTTCTATCAGTACTACTTCCTATCAATAAAGCTAATTGAGGAAGAACATAGTGCAAAAAAGCAAACCCTAAATCATAAATTTGGGGTAAATCATGAATTTGGGGGATTTTTTTTAGTACCTCACTGTAGCTGGATTTGAAGGGGGGCGAGGGCAGGGCCGCTAGGCAGCCGCCCGATGAGCTGCGGCAGGGGCGCAGGCAGCCGGACTCCGGCAGGGCCAAGGCGCAGCCGCGCGCTGGGAGATGCGCCTGGATCGAGGGATGAGTGGGCGGGCTGGAGAAGAGGTGGTAGCTTCCTCGGCGGCTGGGCGACAGCAGGGGCACCCAGCGTGAACGGCGGTGAGCAGTACTGGCGGCGAGGCGAGTCGCGGAGGCGGCTATCAGGGTCGAGCAGGTGCGAGGGAGCAGTGGGCGTTGGGAATTGGATATGGACGGTCTGTTTATTGGGCTATTTTTTCTGGCCCATTTAGAATGTAAATGTATATGGCCTATCTCAGAATCCCAGGGTGGGCGGCGGCCCACCCTGGTCACCCTGTACATCCGCCACTGGGTAATACCCTACGTCCTGCTTGATTGACTTTAATGAGTATAGGTGTTACAAGAGTTGATCTACCACGAGATCGTAATGGCTAAAGCCTAGATGTCTAGCCTGTATGATTATGATTGCCTCTACGGACTAAAACCTCGGGTTTATATAGACACCGGAGGGGGCTAGGGTTGTACAGGGTCAGTTTACAGAGAAAGGAATCTTCATATTCGCACGCCAAGCTTGCCTTCCATGCCAAGGAGAGTCCCATCCGCACACGGGGGAAAGTCTTCCGTCTTGTATCTTCACGGCCCATCAGTCCGGCCCACGTCACATAGCCCGGACGCCCGAAGACCTCGCAATCCAGGACTCCCTCAGTAGCCCCCGAACCAGTCTTCAATGACGACGTGTCCGGCGCGCAAATTGTTTTCGGCATTGCAAGGCGGGTTCCTTCACCGAATACTTCAAAGCATCTGAACCGAAGGACTATATTTGGCCCTTACATCTTCGGTCTTGGTAAGGTGAATTCTTCGAACAACTTTGTTTTGCATTAAATGTCATACCCTTCGGCTTTTGTGCTTCCGTCGCCTCAGCTTCCACGTGGAAAATGAATATGAACGGTCCAAGCATTTTTACAGATAACCCCCCAACAACGTACAGAAGGTGTCTATTTAAGGAGATTAGACCTCAGATACCATTCCATACCAGGCGAAAATCCTTTGAACTGGCCACAAGAAACCACACAATCATGGCCAGTGCTCCTAGTTCTTCCTCCCGCCCCCACGGCCCTCAAAAAGGCAATTGGGAGAGCTGCTCTGTATCCCATGCCCAGCTAACCAAGCTGCATGTGCAGGGATATCTCCCCCCTACGAATCTAGTCCCCGTTCGGGCGGGATTAACTTCTTTTACTAGCGAAGCCCTGGCAGAAATTTCCCGAATCCTTCAGAAGGGGAGCGAGTGTGCTTCGTTTCCTTTCTTTTAAGAGGCGTTGGATTCCCAATCCATCCTTTCCACTGAGGTATCCTAGAGTACTACGGCCTCCAACTGCACAATCTCACGCTAGGCTCCATTCTGCATATCGCGGGCTTCATTGCTCTTTGCGAGCTGTTCTTAGGCCGCGAGGCCCATTTTGAGCTATGGAGGAAGCTTTTCTGCCTCGTCCCTCGCTCCCAAAAGGGTTCAATATTCAAGGTGGGCGGTGGCGAAGTATGGCGCATAGCCGGGACAGCATATCTATCCGGCACTCTGAAGAAGGCATCCGAGGAGTGGCCCTCGGAGTGGTTTTATATTGAAGACGTCGTTCTCTCGGACCCAATCCGCCGAGGCCAACCGGAATTTTCCAATGCCCTATTAAAAAAGTGCCACAGTTGGCGCCCCCGGAGCCTCGAGGAGGAAGATAGTGCGGAGGTTAAGAATTTAATGGACAAGATAAAAATACTTGCCCGATCCGGACTATCCGTAATTGAGGTCATGGCGATTTCCATAAGGTGAGGTGTTCAACCACTGCAATCCAAAAAGACTCCCCATGTGGAACTACAACGGGGAGGATGATACATCTCGCTACAGGCGCAAGGGTCCGGATAACTTCGCCGCCCTGGCCGCCAGGTTGGCTGATCTTTATAAAGGGGAGAAAGAAGAATTCACTCACCTTAAGTGTCGAGATGGCTTTTCCATGTACAAACCCCCTAGCTCGGCAAGCTTTAAATCTAGAACCTCACTCAATCCTCTTCCTGAGTCGCAACTAGTTGAACTTAACCCGACCACTTTTAATAGGAATGGAGGAAGGCCACCGCAGGGATCTATAGGCCCACTCCGTAGCCAAAGGACCATATTCGGGACCTGGATCCCGAATTTGAGGAAGATCTAGATATATTCATGGAGCTCAAGGAGGGGATCTTCTATCAAGCGAGCTATGATGGCACATAAGTGGCCATTGAAGCCGATTACCCTGGCCTTCTTCCTTCTTCCCATGTAAATACCTAGGGAGCGTCCCCTCCAAAAGAGTTTTCCCATCGCGCCTCACCCACCGAACTATCTGCCGCATCGGGATCGTCCCTTAAGGGGATGCCTACCCAAGGTGGGTCTTCGAAAATAAAGGCAGACGACGATACTTCCAAGCCCCTACCTTCATAAAAAAGGTACGATTTTTAATACGCCCCGTGGCAAACATACCGAACTATGACATTTTCTGCTATGCCATATTTCAGGAAGAGCTTTCACCGGACTGTATCCGGAGACCTTGCCGGGCGTATGTCCACCAATCTGACCCCAGACCCTGCCTCTAAGGCTAGAGTTGATACGGGTGCAATGCCGGATTGTCCTCTCTCCCATGATTCGGATAATGTATACGTCACCAACTCCGAAGTGGAGAGTGCAATGAACCATCGGCGCCAGAGGGCAGCTATGCGTGACTGAGGGAGTCCTGGATTAGGGGGTGTTCGGGTAGCCGGACTATACCTTCAGCCGGACTCCTGGACTATGAAGATACAAGATTGAAGACTTCGTCCCGTGTCCGGATGGGACTTTCCTTGGCGTGGAAGGCAAGCTTGGCGATGCGGATATTCAAGATCTCCTACCATTGTAACCGACTCTATGTAACCCTAACCCTATGCAGTGTCTATATAAACCGGAGGGTTGTAGTCCGTAGACAATCAACTCCATACACAACAATCATACCATAGGCTAGCTTCTAGGGTTTAGCCTCCTTGATCTCGTGGTAGATCTACTCTTGTACTACCCATATCATCAATATTAATCAAGAAGGACGTAGGGTTTTACCTCCATCAAGAGGGCCCGAACCTGGGTAAAACATCATGTTCCCTGCCTTCTGTTACCATCCGGCCTAGACGCACAGTTCGGGACCCCCTACCCGAGATCCGCCGGTTTTGACACCGACATTGGTGCTTTCATTGAGAGTTCCTCTGTGTCGTCGCCTTTAGGCCCGATGGCTCCTTTGATCATCAACAATGATGCGGTCCAGGGTGAGACTTTTCTCCCCGGACAGATCTTCATCTTCGGCGGCTTCGCTCTGCGGGCCAATTCGCTCGGCCACCTGGAGAAGATCGAAAGCTACGCCCCTGGCCATCAAGTCAGGTTTGGAAGCTTAAACTACACGGCTGACATCCGCGGAGACTTGATCTTTGACGGGTTCAAGCCACGGCCAAGCGCGCCGCACTACCTCGAGGGGCATGATCTAGCTCTGCCTCCGGACAGTGTCCTGGAGGCCGCCCACGCATCGGTTCTGACCCCTAACTCGGAGCCTATTGCGCCAATCGAGGATGAGCGGTTGGACGTCACCTCGGGGGCTGCGATCTCAAAGGCGATCGAGCCGAACGCTAGCCCCGCACTCTGCACGACCCATGACTACAAGGATCCGGACTCCTTTCCGGACTCCGAACCCCCCGCGCCCCTGCCAATCGAATCCGATGGGCGCCGATAATGGAGTTCACCACCGCAGACATCTTTCAGCATTCGCCTTTTGGCTACATCCTAAATTCTCTTAAGTCTCTCTCTTTATCAGGAGAGCCCTGGCCGGACTACGGTCAGCAAGGGTGGGATACGGATGATGAGGAAATTCAAAGCCCACCCACCACCCACTTTGTAGCCACTGTCGACGATCTAACCGACATGCTTGACTTCGGCTCCGAAGACATCGACGGCATGGACGACGATGTAGGAGACGAACAGGAACCAGCACCTGTAGGGCGCTGGAAGGCCACCTCGTCATATGACACATATATGGTGGATACTCCAAAAGATGGAGATGGCGATGGAACAGTCGGGGATGACGCCCCCAAGAAATAGCCAAAGCGTCGGCGTCAGCGGCGCTGCTCTAAATCCCACCAAAGCAAAAACGGTGATTCCGGCACGGGAGATAATACTACCCCGGATAGCGCCGAAGAACACCCAGCTCAGCAAGATTCGGCACAGGAAGATGGGGAAGCCAGCCCTCACGAGAGAGCGGCAGACCGAGAGGTCGAGGATGATAACTATACGCCTTCCTCCGAAGACGAGGCAAGCCTCGATGACGACGAATTCGTCATACCATCAGACCCCGCCGAACAAGAGCGTTTTAAACGCATGCTTTTAGCCACGGCAAGCAGCCTCAAGAAAAAGCAGCAACAACTTAGAGCTGCCCAAGATTTGCTAGCTGACAGATGGACTGAAGTCCTTGCGGCCGAAGAGTATGAACTCGAACGCCCCTCCAAGAGTTACCCGAAGCGCAGGCCGCTACCCCGATCAGAGGAGGAAGCACCTACATCACCAGCGCATGACATGGCAGACCGGCCACCTCTTGGCCGCGACAGAGAGGCCTCTCGGCCCTCCACCCAAGCCATGCCCCGACGCCGCTCAACTAAGGCACGGGAAAATGTGCCCGACCTGCGAGACATACTGGAGGATAAGGCAAGACAAACAAGATCGATCTACGGATCGCGCAGGCGCCCTGCGGCATGTGACAATGATCTTCACTCCAGATACAACAAATCCGGCCGGGCCGAACACAACAGACATAGCTCTTCCGAGCTGCGTCGTGATATAGCCCAGTACAGAGGCGCCGCACACCCTCTATGCTTCACGAATGAAGTAATGGATCATAAAATCCGAGAGGGTTTCAAACCCGTAAACATCGAATCATACGATGGCACAACAGATCCGGCGGTGATCGAGGATTATCTCCTTCACATCCACATGGCACGCGGCGATGATCTACACGCCATCAAATACCTCCCGCTCAAACTTAAAGGACCAGCCCGGCATTGGCTTAACAACTTGCCAGCAGACTCAATCGGTTCTTGGGAGGACCTGGAAGCCGCATTCCTCGAGAACTTCCAGGGCAGTTACGTGCGACCACCGGATGCCGACAACTTAAGCCACATAATTCAGCAGCCAGAAGAATCGGCCAGACAATTCTGGACACGGTTCCTAACAAAGAAAAACCAGATAGTCGACTGTCCGGACGCAGAGGCCATAGCAGCCTTCAAGCATAACATCCGCGACGAGTGGCTTGCCCGGCACCTGGGACAGGAAAAGCCTAAATCCATGGCAGCCCTCACGAAACTCATGACCCGATTTTGCGCGGGAGAAGACAACTGGCTAGCTCGCAGTAACAACTTATCAAAGAAACCTGGTAATTCGGATACCAAGGACAAAAGTGGCAGGACACATCGGAATAAGCAAAAACGCCGCGTTAGCAGCGACAGCAATAAAGACACGGCAGTCAATGCCGTATTCAAAGGCTATAAATCCGGTCAGTGGAAAAAGCCATTCAAAAAGAATACTTAGGGCCCGTCCAGTTTGGACCGAATACTCGATCGCTTGTGCCAGATACATGGCACCCCCGAAAGGCCAGCCAATCACACTAACAAGGATTGTTGGGTGTTCAAGCAGGCAGGCAAGTTAAGGGCCGAAAACAGAGACAAGGGGCTGCACAGCAACGACGAGGAGCCCAAGCCGCCGAACAACAATGGACAGAAGGGCTTTCCCCCACAAGTGCGGACGGTGAACATGATATACGCAACCCACATTCCCAAGCGGGAGCGGAAGCGTGCGCTACGGGACGTATACGCGATAGAGCCAGTCGCCCCAAAGTTCAACCCATGGTCCTCCTGCCCAATCACCTTTGATCGAAGGGACCATCCCACTAGCATCCATCATGGCAGCTTCACCGCATTGGTTCTCGACCCAATCATCGACGGATTTCATCTCACAAGAGTCCTCATGGACGGCGGCAGTAGCCTGAACCTGCTTTATCAGGATACAGTGCAGAAAATGGGCATAGATCCCTCAAGGATTAATCCCACAAGAATGACCTTTAAAGGCGTTATACCAGGTGTAGAAGCCAACTGTACAGGCTTAGTAACATTTTACGTGGTCTTCGGATCCCCGGACAATTTCCAAAGTGAAGAGTTAATCTTCGATATAGTCCCGTTTCGTAGTGGCTATCACGCCCTGCTCAGACGAACCGCATTCGCAAAGTTCAATGCGGTGCCGCACTACGCATATCTCAAGCACAAGATGCCAGGCCCTCGAGGAGTAATTACGGTCAACGGAAACACTGAACGCTCCCTCCGTACGGAGGAGCATACGGCGGCTCTCGCAGCGGAGGTACAAAGTAGCCTTCTCAGGCAATTCTCTAGTCCGGCCATTAAAAAGCCAGACACTGCCAAGCGCGCCCGGAGTAACCCACAGCAAGACTACCTGGCACACTCTGAGCAAGCGTAGCAATGTGGCCCCAACCCCAGCTTTCGCGACATAGCGAAACCAGTACCTCGCGTATCTAACTACGCCCTTGAAATACCATGGGCACAGGGGAAGGGGCACAATAACAGCATGCCCAAAATACGGCTTAAAACGTACTAAGGGCTGCCGGATTCTTTCTTTAATTTTTTCTTACTTTCAGGACTCCATACTTCGGACGACCTGTTCGGCAATTCGACTGCCGCACAAACGATGCAAGATCCAGGGAGGCAAACAAGCCATGCCGCATTATGGAACCCCCAGGTGGTCTCTGTTACGAGCGGTATACCTGTTTTAAATACAATTCTGCGGCCTGCCCCTAGTCAGGACATACTGAATAGTCCAATATCTTTTGCTTACCGCACTATTTGTATCGTTCGGCTTTGATAATAGCCTCTCTATAAACAATGCTTAGATTCTTGTCTATTTTTTGCATTATCTTCTTTTCACATTTATGTTTATTAAATGACATGATTGCACCCGTACACCATGGTACGGCAAACACGCCAGGGGCTTCAGTACCCCTCATAATGGTGTGAGAAGTCCGTACACTTTCACAAGTGCGGCACCCCAAACTTATAGCACTATATGCATCGGCTCCGAATCATGATTTGGGTCAATAGTTGGGTTTGCCCGGCTCCTATGTTTTGGTGCCTTACGTTCCGCTCTATCGGCTAAGGTAGCACTAGGCGAACCACTGCGATTGTGCCCCGGTTCAGCTAGGTTAAGCACCTCAGTGGAGAAAGCTAAAACTGACTGTCATGATGTGGCGAGAGACCGGTCGCTGTTCGAGAGGTTTTTCGAGTCCCTAAAGGCTTATGCCGCTTCGAGCGAGGAGCCGGCTTTGTCCGGCCAAGGCGTGGATAGCGCCCCGAACTCGGTTTTCTGAACTAGGGGCTTCTCCGAAATTTAAAATTATAGAGTTCTATGGCTAAGTGAGAGTGTTCAAGCATTATAGTCCGATTGCCTTGTTCGTTGTGCTGACCGCCTCCCTCGACGGACCCAATCATGGGAAAAAGAGCGCTCAGGTTTATTCCGAACACCCCAGCACTAGTGGCATGGGGGCAGAAGCCAACGACTGGCCATCTCTCAATTTTTTGATAAACGGCCACACAGAAAGTAATATTTTAAATTCAAGCATTGCTTAGCGCATATGAACAAGTTTTCAGCGCACAGGATAACACGAGCGAGTTCATTCAAAAATTACATCCTTGGTACATTCATCCGCCACAAGGCGGGCACCAGCAAGAACATCCTTGTAGTAGTTCTCGGGCTTGCGATGCTTCTTCCCCGGCGGCGGCCCGTCCTTCACAAGCTTCTCACCGTCCAGCTTACCCCAGTGCACCTTTGCACGGGTAAAGGCCCGACGGGCACCTTCGATGCAGACGGAGCGCTTGATGACCTCAAGCCTCGGACAGGCCTCCACCAGCCGCCGCACCAGCCCGAAATAGCTCCCAGGTAGGGCCTCTCTGGGCGACAACAGAACTATGAAGCCCTTCATGGCCTGCTCGGGCGCCTTGTGGAGCTCGCCCAGCTGTTTCAGCTGGTCGCTCAAGGGCACAGGGTGTCCGGGCTCAGAATACTGAGACCAGAACACCTTCTCCGTCGAGCTACCCTCTTCAGCTCAGTAGAATGCGGTGGCGTCGGATACGCTGTGGGGAAGATCTAGGAATGCCCCTGGAGAGCTCCGGATTCGGGTAAGTAACAGGTAGTTCACTTTTATATTTCTGCTTTGCATAAAGAATGCCTTACCCGCTGCTATCTTCCTCATCTCCTCCAACTCTTGGAGGGCCTTTTGGGCTTCGGCCTTGGTAGTCTTGGCAGCCTCTAGGGCCGTTGCAATCTCGGATGCTTGTGCCTTCGACTCCAGCTCCAAACTCTCATGTTTTTTCATAAGAGCCTGCAGCTCTTGCTGCACCTCGCCGACCTGAGTCCCAAGTCTATCTCGCTCGGTGCGCTCCGCGGCCGTTTTCTTTTCAGCCTCAGACAGCGCCTGCTTAAGGGTCGCCACCTCAGTCGTGGCCCCTACAATAAGCAGTACAATCCTGTTACTCTTTTTTTGCAATCAAGCCTTTTTATAGGCACTTTTTCTGTAAGGTATTTCTTACCTTCTTCCTCCTCGAGCCACCGCTTGGCATGGCCGAGCTCTTGCTCGGTCCGCTCGAGGTCCTGCTTCAGGACACCCACCTCCGCAGTCAGTGTGGCAGTGGACAGCAGCGAAGCCTGCATACGCATATTGACTCTTTTTTAGACTCCTGCGAAATATAATAGATCCTCTATTCGGCTTTTCTTTCCGAACGCCAAACCGAGCATCAGGGGCTACTGTCTATGCGGTAATATTTTTACATATTTCTACTTACCTCGAAGCCTGTTAGAAGGCTAGCGCAAGCTTCAGTCAGTCTGCTCTTGGCGTACTGAACCTTCTGGATCACCGTACTCATAATAGTACGGTGCCCCTCGTTGATGGAGGCGTCGTCAAGCACCTCCAGCAGTTTGTCCGGAACCTCCGGTTGGACGGAGGCCCCGGCTTAGAAGGCTTGCTCCTCTTGGAAGGAGTTCGCCTACCGCGGTCCGGAACTGATTCCGGCGCGGTGTCCAGCACAAAGCCGGACTTAGAGCCCTGGGGAGCCTTATCCCCTTCACTCCTGGAGTCCGGGAGGTTGCCTTGTGGCTCCTCCGGGACCACCTCCTCCTGCCCCAGAGCTTGTCGCGACGCCACTTCGGCGTCGTCTGCAGTGCGGGGGGAGACAGCGGGCAGAACTGAGTTCACGTCCGATGAGTCCAGGGAGCCACCCGACGATTCGTCGAATTTGGCCCAGGGCGGACTGCATAATTACATTCGACATTAGGGAAAGCTGTGCAACAAAGGAACATCATGAGTTACTCTGATATCCGAACTTACGATTTCGCCGGACGCTTGGCCCTGTCTGGCCACTCCTCTTTACCCTCTTAGGCATTGGGGGCGTAGTCCGGCGGAGGGGTCTTCCTTTTCCTAGACCCCTCGGCCTCCCCTACTAGGGCGGCCTTCCTCTTCTCTCCTCCCTCCGATGGGGGGGGGAGTTTTCTTCTTCCTCCTCCTCGTTTTCGCGGGAGGAGGGCGTCTCGGACTCGTCAGATGACGAGTCCGACACCACCACGTTGCGGGCACTCTTTCGAGTCCCCGTGGTCTTCTTCTTCTTGGCCTTCTTCTCTGGCACCACATAAGGCGCCGGAGCCAGCAGCTTCACTAGTAGAGCTGGGGCTGGGTCTTCGGGCAGCGGAGCCGGACAGTTAATCGGTCCGGATGTCGCCCGCCAAGCCTGTCAAAGGTAAGGGAGTTTAGATCCCGCATAGAGTCAAACTATGAAAAAAAGCTTAACATCCTGTAAAAGGTGTAGATGGCTTACCTCGCTAGCGTGACGCTGCGAGCTGTATCCGCGGTCCTCGGAGGCGGATGCGGGAGCCTCAGCGCCCTTGAATAGCATCTTCCAGGCATCTTCGTACGTCGTGTTGAAGAGCCTGCTGAGGGTTTGATGCTACGCCGGGTTGAACTCCCACAGATTAAAATCCCATTGTTGGCACGGGAGGATCCGGTGGACGAGCATAACCTGGATTACATTAACAAGCCGGACTCTCTTGTTCACCCGGGACTGGATGCATGTTTGCAATCCGGTCACCTCTTTTTCATCACCCCACGACAGGCCCGCCTCTTTCCAGGACGTAAGCCGCGTGGGGGGTCCGGATCGGAACTCGGGGGCTGCGGTCCATTTCGGATCGCGCGGCTCGGTGATATAAAACCACCCGGATTGCCATCCCTTTAGGGTCTCCACGAAAGAGCCCTCGAACCATAGGACGTTGGCCATCTTGCCTGCCATGGTGCCTCCGCACTCCGCCTGGCTGCCACGCACCACCTTGGGCTTGACGTTGAAGGTCTTGAGCCAGAGGCTGAAATGAGGGCGGACGCGTAGAAAAGCCTCGCACACGACGATAAACGCCGAGATGTTGAGGATGAAGTTCGGAGCCAGATCGTGGAAATCCAGGCCATAGTAGAACATGAGTCCCCGGAAAAATGGGTGGAGTGGAAAACCCAGTCCGCGGAGGAAGTGGGGAAGAAATACTACCCTCTCATGGGGCCTTGGGGTGGGGAGAAGCTGCCCCTCTTCGGGAAGCCGGTGCGCGATGTCCTTGGACAGGTATCCGGCCTTCCTTAGTTTCTTGACTTTACCCTCCATGACGGAGGAGACCATCAACTTGCCTCCCGCTCCGGACATTGCTGGAGAAGGTTGAGGTGTGAAGTGCGGGCTTGGGCGCTGGAGCTCGGGTGCGCAGGAGATGGATAGGCAAAGGAGGAAGAAGGCGTAGGTAAAAAGGTGGATCCTTGTCCCCTTATATGGGCGGATGCGGTTGTGCGTCCCCACCTGCCTGGTAAAACTCGCTTGCCTCCCAAGCGCCGTGATAAGTGGCGCGGTTGGGTTACCCACGTCCGTATTGATGAGAATCCCATAAAAGGGGGGTACACGGTCTCTGCTTTGACAAGACGTGCCAAGGAAACCGCCTCGCAAAATACGCTGAGGTGGGAAAGTGAAAACGATTCGAGTGAAGGACTTGGCTGTAGTGTGATGACGCACTGCGGAATACGTCAGCAGATATGATTTGTATTAATATTATTCTCTCTATGGCAATATGTGGAAGCTTATTTTGCGGAGCCGGACACTACTCTTGGTGTTTACAATCTTCTATGAAGGACTTGGAGGAGGAACCCGCCTTGCCATGCCGAAGACAATTTGTGTGCCGGACTCGTCGTCATTGAAGCCTGGTTCAGGGGCTACTGAGGGAGTCCTGGATTAGTGGGTGTTCGGGTAGCCAGACTATACCTTCAGCCGGACTCCTGGACTATGAAGATACAAGATTGAAGACTTCGTCCCGTGTCCGGATGGGACTTTCCTTGGCGTGGAAGGCAAGCTTGGCGATGCGGATATTCAAGATCTCCTACCATTGTAACCGACTCTATGTAACCCTAACCCTATCCGGTGTCTATATAAACCGGAGGGTTGTAGTCCGTAGACAATCAACTCCATACACAACAATCATACCATAGGCTAGCTTCTAGGGTTTAGCCTCCTTGATCTCGTGGTAGATCTACTCTTGTACTACCCATATCATCAATATTAATCAAGCAGGACGTAGGGTTTTACCTCCATCAAGAGGGCCCGAACCTGGGTAAAACATCATGTTCCCTGCCTCCTGTTACCATCCGGCCTAGACGCACAGTTCGGGACCCCCTACCCGAGATTCGCCGGTTTTGACACCGGCAGTGACCCTAACTTTACTGAAGAGGCATTCAATGCCTTGAGCTTGGCAGATGCATACATCCGAGCTGCTCGGGATGGGCTTGCTGGAGCCACTTACCAGCTTTCAAAGGATATGCGGGTAAGATCAATTTGTGTAGATTTAATAGTCATATACCAGTAGCCCCCGAGACTTCAAAATAGTTGAAGCAACTGATTTTAAGGATCAATGGATAATCAGGTACTCACGGAGAAGAACAACTTGCTATCTCAGGAGCTAGAACAGTGTAGGACCTAGCTGATTCCTGTTACTGCCAAACTGGAGAAGTCCAAGGAGGCACCGACTGGTAATGTCCCCTTCTGTCCGGAAAATATAATCATGTGCTAGTCATGTTTATGCGAATAAACACTGTTGCATTTTACAATGGCATGATCGTCGGATCAGCTGGAAGAGAAACTAAACGCCGCGCAGGCGGGTAATGAACATGCTGAAAGGCAAGAGGCCACTGGTCAACATGTATTGTCACAGACCAGGGACGAGAAGAACAAGCTGCAGGATGCCAACATCTAGCTCGGCGAAGAGCTGAAAGACGTGCGAGCCCAACTGGCGAACGCCTTGAAGGAGAACAAAAAGCTGAGAAGCGGCATATTCAGTATGGCCTTTAACTTACTGTCGTACAGTTTGCTAATGCGAATCCTAACAAGTTTATTTCTTTAGGTGTGTTGACTGGGCGGCCCGAAGAAGAGGTGTCCGGATTTTAAGGGGACCTGCTACAAGAGCTGTCCAAGGTGCATGAGCGAGCGCGAAAGGCAATGAGAAACATCGCTAAGGCTTTATGGCCAGCCGATTCTGCTCTAGGAAGTATGGAGGAACTCATGAATTTATTCAAGGGAGATCAACACCGTTTTAGGCTATGGAAGATATCGACATGCAGAGAAGGTGCTCGGGAAGACCGGGCCATGGTAAAAACACGGTACACCGGACTTGATCCAAATCATATGGCACGGGTCGGACCTCGAGGATCTGATGGACAGGAAATTCCAGTCAGCCTGGTGTACGATCAAGTGAAGGTGGCCGCCAAGTTTTCACAACAGGATTGTAAACTAGACAACCTGTTAGAGGGTCTAGAGGAAGAAGACGTTTTTGAGTCCAAGTAGCAATTTACTTTTATCGACAAACTTGTCTCCAGCCAAATTTGTAAAACGATTGTCATGGCAGACTTTCTGCTTTGACCTCCGAAAACCCTAGGTTTGGAGTGTTTCCGAATACTATACCATAGGTAAACACCAAAGTATGTTCGGAAACCAGGCAGTCCGGTCATAATTGCTTGAACAGACAAGTTGTATTCAGGGAGTTATGTTATATTACATTTGATTGTAAGAAACATCTTCCAGAGAGAATAGTTCCATTAAGGGTTCCTCTCCCTGGGCCAGTATGCGGTTTTTTGTGCATACCGAAGTTGTGATGCTAAAAAAATCACAATACACGTTATAGTCTGGGGGTTTTGTATTGCAACGAGGGCAATTCATCTTTTGTTCACCGACCAATCATTCCCTTAAGAACGCTAGCTTTCGGCTTCACCCGTCTGAGGTACACGTCTGGATAACCCGGCTATAACAATCGCAGAGGTGCTCTATTTATGCCCTAGCCGAACAAGCGGGAATGTAGGGCATAAGAACATGAGCCAAGCAACCCAGCTTGGCAAAAACTTAAGTCATAAAGTTGCATGTAATGGCGAAGAAAATACATATATGAGTAGACGACACATATATATGGTGAGCTTGATGCTCAAAAAATAATAATAAGCTTCTTGTGAAAAGAATCCCCCAGGTATTGTGGGGTATGTACATTTAAGGATGTATACCCCTCAGGTGTGCGGTTTATCTGAACACGAGATAGAAGTCGTATAGAAACGAGAAAAAAGAAAACAGTGAAAGGGAGAAAAGAAGGAACGAGGAAAAAATGGTATATGTGCGGACTTAGGCGTAGAATCTCCGGAGCCGTGCAGCGTTCCATGGGTTTGGCTCCAAGCGATTGTCTGAAGCATTGCTAAGGCGATATGCTCCTCCAGTGAGAACTTCATCTATAATGAAGGGACCCTTCCATTTGGGCTTGAGCTTGTCCTTTTTCTTCTCTGGTAGGCGTAGAACGAGTTCACCGGCATTGTAAGTCTTTGCCCGTACTTCTTTGCTTTGATATCGCCAAGCCTCCTGTTGATAGAATGCGGAACGGGCCTTCAAGAGATTGCACTCCTCTAGGCCGTCCAAGTCGTCCTGCCGATCAAGCTCGGCATCTCTCTCTTCATACATGCGCACTCGAGGTGAGTCATGAATAATGTCGCAAGGCAAGACCGCCTCCGCACCGTACACCATGAAAAAGGTGTATATCCGGTCATGTGATTGGGTGTGGTCCGCATCCCCCAGAGTACGGAATCGAGTTCCTCGACCCAGTGTTTGTCTGATTCTTGAAGAGATCGAACTAGTTTGGGTTTGATGCCGCTCATTATCATGCCGTTAGCCCGCTCAACCTGACCGTTTGTCTGAGGGTGATATACGGAGGCATAATCAAGCTTGATGCCCAAATTGGCGCACCAAGTTTTCACCTCATCGGCTGTAAAGTTAGAGCCGTTGTCAGTAATAACATTGTGCGGGACATCGTAACGGTGTACTAGACCGGATATAAAGTCTATCACCAGTCCGACTTTAGCTATTTTAACTGGCTTGGCTTCTATCCACTTAGTGAACTTATCGACCATAACCAATAAGTATTTCTTCTTATGACTTCCCCCTTTAAGAGCTCCGACCATATCGAGGCCCCAGACCACAAAGGGCCAAGTGATGGGGATTGTTCGAAGGGAAGTAGGTGGCATATGGTTTTGATTAGCGAAAAGCTGGCATCCAACGCAGTGCTGTACGAGGTCCTGTGCATCTGCCTGGGCCGTGGGCTAAAATAAACCCGTACGGAAGGCCTTACTTACAAGGGCCCGAGCTGCGGCGTGATGGCCACCAAGACCAGCGTGTATTTCAGCCAAGAGCTGCCGTCCCTCTTCTTCGGAGATAAATCGCTGAAGGACTCCGGTAGTACTTTTCTTGTACAGTTCTCCTTCATGAACTTTGTAGGCCTTTGAGCATCGAATGATGCGATGGGCCTCAGTATGATCCCCAGGGAGCTCATTCCTAGTAAGGTAGGCAAGGAAAGGCTTGGTCCACGAGGCAATTACATCCATGATTTCATGGGCCGATGGTGTTATTTTGGTGCCTGAGCCCCCGATGATATCAGATTGTGTTCGGAATCTGGGGGTATGATCCGCTTCGGACCAGTGTTGCCGCTCTCGTCCTGCCACACCACGGATGGCTTGAAGAGCCTTTCCACAAAGGTGTTAGGTGGGACGGGGTCGCGTTTAGCGCCCATGCGAGCAAGGATGTTCGCAGCTTGATTACTCTCTCGAGCCACGTGATGAAACTCGAGCCCCTCGAACCGAGCTGATATTTTGAGTACGGCATTGCGGTAAGCCGCCATCTTAAGATCTTTTGCATTGAATTCTCCATTTATTTGGGATATTGCGAGGTTTGAATCCCCATGCACCTCAAGGCGCTGTATGCCCATGGAGACAGCCATTCGGAGACCATCTAATAGAGCCTCATATTCGGCTGCATTGTTAGAGTCTGTATACAGTATTTGGAGCACATAACGGACCGTGTCTCCTGTGGGGGATGTCAAGATGACACCAGCCCCAAGTCCATCTAGCATTTTAGAGCCATCAAAGTGCATCACTGTTGGGTATATAACTATCCAGTTGGAATATATGCCGTACTCTTTAGGGAGTTCGGCCTCTGTCCATTCGGCGACGAAGTCAGCCAACACCTAAGATTTAATGGCTTGGTGTGGTTTGTACGTTATTTCAAATGGTAGGAGCTCAATGGCCCATTTGGCAATCCGGCCGGTGGCATCCCGGTTGTTTATAATATCATTGAGTGGTACTTCGGAAGCCACTGTGATCGAGCACTCTTGAAAGTAGTGCTGCAGCTTGCGGGATGCCATAAAGACCGCATATGCTATCTTCTGATAATGCGGGTACCGTGATTTTGCATGGTGTGAGGACCGTCGATACGTAGTATACTGGTTTTTGGAGTGGGAATTTATGCCCCTCCTCTTCTTGTTCGACGACGAGCACTGCACTCACCACCTGGTGAGTTACAAATATGTAGAGCAACGTTGGTTCGCCGACGTTTGGTGCGGCCAGGATGGGGTTGCTTGCTAGTAAAGTTTTTATTTCCTCCAGTCTGGCTGTTGCAGCATCCGTCCATGCAAAGTGGTCGGTGCGTCAGAGCAGGCGATATAATGGCAATGCCTTTTCTCCTAATCTAGAGATAAAACGGCTCAAAGCTGCGACACACCCGGCTAGTTTTTGGACCTGCTTGAGGTCAGTTGGTGTTGCCAATTGTGACAGGGCTCGGATTTTGGCTGGGTTTGCTTCAATTCCTCTATTGGAGACAATAAACCCGGGCAGTTTGCTGGCGGGAACGCCGAAAATGCACTTTTCAGGATTGAGCCTGACTTCATATGTTCGAAGGTTGTCGAATGTAAGGCGTAAGTCGTCCACCAATGATTCAACATGCTTGGTTTTGATGACGACGTCATCTACATATGCCTCCACAGTCTTGCCGATTTGCTTTTCCAGGCACGTTTGAATCATGCGTTGGTAAGTGGCGTCGACGTTCTTGAGCCCGAAAGGCATGGTGTTGAAGCAAAAAGGCCCATACGGGGTGATGAATGTCGTTGCCACCAGGTCGGATTCCCTCATCTTAATTTGATGGTATCCAGAGTATGCGTTGAGGAAACATAGTGAATCGTGTCCCGCGGTTGCATCAATAATCTGGTCGATGCAAGGTAGTGGGAAGGGGTCCTTGGGGCAGGCCTTATTGAGGTCTTTGAAGTCGACACATAGGCGCTAGGATTTATCCTTGTTCAATACCATGACCAGGTTGGCTAGCCAGTCCAGATGTTTGATCTCTCTGATAAACCCGGCTTCGAGTAACTTGGCTAGCTCATCCCCATAGCCTGTCGTTTGGGTTCGAATTTGGCCAGTCCACGCGGGATTCCTGGCATATCAGAAGGGTGCCAGGCGAAGATGTCCCAGTTCTCGCACAGGAATGCATGTAATGCAGCATCGACCGTCGGGTCCAGCTGTGCCCCAATGGAAGCTGTCTTCTTGGGGTCCATTGGGTGAACTTGGAATTTGACTATTTCGACTATTGGTTTGAAGGAAGTTGACTTGGGTCTCTTGTCGAGGATTACGTCGTCCCTATCCACCATGGAACGTAAGGTGGTTAATTCTTCAGCCACGAGGGCCTCCGATAGTGCCTCGACGGCCAGGGAGGTGGTTTTGTTTTCGGCGCGGAGTGCTATGTCCGGATCACTGGTGATGGTGATAACCCCGTTGGGCCCGGGCATCTTGAGCTTCATGTACCCGTAATGGGGTATAGCTTGAAAGCATGTGAATGCGTCTCGCCCCAGCAGGGCGTGATACCCGCTGTTGAAAGGTGCCACATGGAAGAGTAACTCTTCGGACCTATAGTTCTCTGGCATGCCAAATACCATGTCGAGTTTGATTTTCCCCGAGCATCTTGCTTCCTGACTGGGTATAATGCCTCGAAAAGTTGTATTACTCTGCTCAATGTGACTCCTGTCCATTTGCATTTTATTGAGGGTGTCCTCATAGATGAGGTTCAGTCCACTACCACCGTCCATTAGCACTTTAGTGAGCCGAAAGTCATTCACGATTGGGTTTAGGACCAGAGCGTCTGGTGCCTGGACTGAGCGGGATCTTGGTTCGTCATCGGCATTGAAAGTAATCGTCGTATCGTTCCAAGGGTTTATTGCTGCTACTTGGCAGACTTCGGCAAGGTCGCGGAGCGCCCGTTTGCGCCGATTATTTGATGAGAAGGTCTCGAAGACTGTGAATACTTCGGGATCGTCGTCTTCCGAAGAGTACTTCTCTGGGGTAGTGTTGGTGAGGATACCCTCATCGCTCTTGGCCACTTGCCAGAGTATCCAACATGCCCGTAGGCTGTGCGTTGGTTCGGTATTAGGCGTCATGTGTATTTGACATGACCTATCGAGTCGTTCCTCGGGGACAGTTCTATGTCCCGTAAAGGGCTTAATTTTCTTGTCCATGCTATGATGATCAGGTGCCTCACGAGGGTGCATCCTTTTTGCCCGTCCGTGAGATGGCTTAAAGGCCTGCGGTTCCCAGCGGGCTGTCTGAGTTTTCCAGGCGCTTTCCATTGCGCAGTACTTCTGTACTATGTGTGTCAAATCTGCAAAGTGCAGTACGCGACGGCGACTGAGGGCATTAAGGATTCCCTCATCCCTACAGTTGTTGCAAAATACTGAAATTGCGTCGTTGTCGCAACAGTCTTTTATCTTGTTTTTAACAAGGAGGAATCTGGCCCAAAAGTGATGGACTGTCTCCCGGGGGTGCTGCCACACGTACATTAGGTGCATATGTCCGGAGGGCCAGAATTTCTTGGAGAGTATTGCTTGTGGTGGGTGGGCGGGCTTAAATTCGTACCCTGACCCACTGTGGAATCCGAAGTTTGAAGAATTTCTGAGGTTACCAGCCCAGGCTCCGGAGTGTCCGGTGAATTCTCAGGCTTAATGTCGGATTTTCATTTGGAGGACAGGGAGTGTCCTCTCGAGGATGGGTATCCGGCTCTCCAGGTTCGGAAATCCGAACATAGTTTGTTCTCAACGTATGAGAAGAGTTATTGTCAGCTTGTTCCTCCACAACCGCTACCTGATGGGTGATCGGTGGAGATTTAATTTCTCTCTGATCGGGTTTAAGCCCGATCCGATCATAGTCAGTTGAGACCCCCAAGGTGGCAATGCGATCTAGTAGCTCGTTCAAAGATGATACATCTGCCAGATCCATCTTATCAAAGTATTCGGGGCTGATACAGAGAGGGTTTTCGGCGACTTGGTGGGGGGGGTTGCCTTTGGCTTAACGGTCGAATGAGCACCCATGGTGAAGCCGCCAAGCCGGAGGGTTTGCCATGAAACCAGGGCTCCTCCGGAAGTGATACTGTCCTTGACGACAAGGCGAGCCATCAATCCTTCTGTCGATGTCACAGAGGAATTCTCAATAAAAGCACCAATGTCGGTGTCAAAACTGGCAGATCTTAGGTAGGGGGTCCCAAACTGTGCGTCTAAGGATCGAAGGTAACATGAGACAGGGACATGGTGTTTACCCAGGTTTGGGCCCTCTTGATGGAGGTAATACCCTAAGTCCTGCTTGATTGACTTTAATGAGTATAGGGGTTACAAGAGTTGATCTACCACGAGATCATAATGGCTAAACCCTAGATGTCTAGCCTGTATGATTATGATTGCCTCTACAGACTAAACCCTCTGGTTTATATAGACACCAAGGGGGGCTAGGGTTGTACAGAGTCAGTTTACAGAGAAATGAATCTTCATATTCGCACGCCAAGCCTGCCTTCCACGCCAAGGAGAGTCCCATCCAGACAGGCGGGAAAGTCTTCCGTCTTGTATCTTCACGGGCCATCAGTCCAGCCCATGTCACATAGCCCGGACGCCTGAGGATCCAGAATCCAGGACTCCCTCAGGCGTGCCCTAGTGGATTGTGCCCACCTCGGCCGCCTCCCTCACCGCCTCTTTGCTCTATAAATACCTTGAAAATCCAAAAACCCTAGGGGAGTCGACGAAACACAATTCCAGCCGCCGCAAGTTCCAGGAACCACAGATCTAATCTAGACACCATCACAGAGGGGTTCATCATCCTCGTTGGTGCCTCTCTGATGGTGCATGAGTAGTTCATTGTAGACCTTCGGGTCCGTATAGTTAGTAGCTAGATGGCTTCCTCTCTCTCTTTTGATTGTCAATACAATGGTCTCTTGGAGATCTATTTGATGTAACTCTTTTTGCGGTGTGTTTGTTGGGATCCGATGGACTATGAGTTTATGATCAGATCTATTTTATCCATGAAAGTTATTTGAGTTTTGATCTCTTATATGCATGATTGCTTATAGCCTCGTATTTCTTTGTCAAATCTTTGGGTTAGTTAGGCCAACTAGATCGATTTTTCTTGCCATGGGAAGAGGTTCTTTGCAATGGGTTCGATCTTACGGTGTTCAATCCCAGTGATAGAAGGGGACATGACACGCATGTATCATTGCTATTAAGGATAATAAGAGGAGGTCTATGCCTACATGAATAGATCTTGTCTACATCATGTCATTGTTCTTATTGCATTACTCCGTTTTTCCATGAACTTAATACACTAGATGCATGCTGGATAGCGGTCGATGTGTGGAGTAATAGTAGTAGATGCTGGCATGAGTCGTTCTACTAATCTTGGACGTGATGCCTATATAATGATCATTGCCTAGATACCGTCATAATTATTTGAAGTTCTATCAATTGCCCAATAGTAATTTCTTTACCCTCGGGTCTATTCTTTATCATTTTGCCTTGAGATATATTTTTATTCACTTTTATTTTTATTATTAGCTCTATATTAAAAGAGCAAACATAAATTCCCCTAACTCCACACAACAAACTGTACATGGTATAATCACAACCCTCGGATGAAATAAACCTAGATATATCCTACCGTTGATATTATGCTAATGGTCTGCCATGCAAATCAACGCCCCAGATTAGATGTTCTGCCGAGCAGACGCTCCATGGTCTGTTAATTTCCGTCATCCGCGTCCCTGATCCCCACCCGCAACTTCGGATTTCTGGATTGATTCCACCAGAATCGTGGCTCCACGACCCATTTTTCTTTGGCCCCAGATCGGAAAGAACAGGTGCGCAGCAACCTTGCGCCACCAAGGAGGCGGTGATAGCGGCGGTGGAAGAGGGTGTGGATGCCAATAGGGCGACGACGATGGTGGTCTTGACCGAGGACGGGACTACCAAGGCGGCGGCGGTGATGGTGGAGGCCGCGGCCGTGGCTACAAAAGGGCTGGTGATCGTGGATGCGGCTGAAGCTACCAACAGGGTGACAACAACTATAATAGCTACTGTGGTTGATATCATCAGGGCGACAATAATTACGGCGGCGGTAACAACTACGGCGGCCCGTGGTGGGCGCATCAACTACGGCGGCCGCGGCGGCAGCGGAGCAGGAGGAGGAGCCTGGAGTCAGCCGCCCCCGACATGCACCAAGCCACGGGGCCTCCTGATACGTCTCCAACATATCTATAATTTTTGATTGCTCCATGCTATATTATCTACTATTTTGGACATTATTGGGCTTTATTATCCACTTTTATATTATTTTTGGGACTAACCTATTAACCGGAGGCCCAGCCCAGAATTGCTGTTTTTTTGCCTAATTTAGGGTTTCGAAGAAAAGGAATATCAAACTGAGTCCAAACGGAATGAAACCTTTGAGAACGTGATTTTGGAACGAACAAGATCCAGGAGACTTGGACCCTACGTCAAGCAACCAACAGGGAGGCCACGAGGTAGGGGGGCACGCCTACCCCCCCAGGCGCTCCCTCCACCCTCGTGGCCCACCCTGTTGCTCCACCGACGTACTTCTTCCTCCTATATATATACCTACGTACCCCCAAACAATCAGGATGGAGCGAAAACCCTAATTCCACCGCCGCAACTTTCTGTATCCATGAGATCCCATCTTGGGGCCTGTTCCGGAGCTCCGCCGGAGGTGGCGTCGATCACGAAGGGGCTTCTACATCAACACCATAGCCCTTCTGATGAAGTGTGAGTAGTTTACCTCAGACCTACCGGTCCATAGTTATTAGCTAGATGGCTTCTTCTCTCTTTTTGGATCTCAATACAAAGTTCTCCCCCTCTCTTGTGGATATCTATTCGATGTAATCTTCTTTTGCGGTGTGTTTGTTGAGACCGATGAATTGTGGGTTTATGATCAAGTTTATCTATGGACAATATTTGAATCTTCTCTGAATTATTTTATGTATGATTGGTTATCTTTGCAAGTCTCTTCGAATTATCAGTTTGGTTTGGCCTACTAGATTGATCTTTCTTGCAATGGGAGAAGTGCTTAGCTTTGGGTTCAATCTTGCGGTGTCCTTTCCCAGTGACAGTAGGGGCAGCAAGGCACGTATTGTATTGTTGCCATCGAGGATAACAAGATGGTTTTTTAATCATATTGCATGAATTTATCCCTCTACATCATGTCATCTTGCTTAAGGCGTTACTCTGTTCTTATGAACTTAATACTCTAGATGCATGCTGGATAGTGGTCGATGTGTGGAGTAATAGTAGTAGATACAGGCAGGATTCGGTCTACTTGTCTTGGACGTGATGCCTATGTACATGATCATACCTAGATATTCTCATAACTATGCTCAATTCTGTCAATTGCTCAACAATAATTCGTTCGCCCACCGTATAATACTTATGCTCTTGAGAGAAGCCACTAGTGAAACCTATGGCCCCCGGGTCTATCTTTATCATATTAATCTTCCAACACTTAGTTATTTTCATTGCCTTTTGTTTTACTTTGCATCTTTATCATAAAAATACCAAAAATATTATCTTATCATATGTATCAGATCTCACTCTCGTAAGTGACCGTATAGGGATTAACAACCCCTTATCGTGTTGGTTGCGAGGATTTATTTGTTTTGTGCAGGTGCGAGGGACTCGCACGTAGCCTCCTACTGGATTGATACCTTGGTTCTCAAAAACTTGGGGAAATACTTACGCTACTTTGCTGCATCACCCTTTCCTCTTCAAGGGAAAACCAACGCAGTGCTCAAGAGGTAGCAAGAAGGATTTCTGGCGCCGTTGCCAAGGAGGTCTACGCAAAAGTCAACATACCAAGTACCCATCACAAACCCTTATCTCCCGCATTACATTATTTGCCATTTGCCTCTCGTTTTCCTCTCCCCCACTTCACCCTTGGCGTTTTATTCGCCCTCTCTCTCTCTTTCCTCCCTCTCTTTTCCGTTCGCCTCTTTTCCGTTTGCTTGTGGTTATGGCGAGTCCTCTATCTTCTCCGTTGTCTCCCGAGAATGAAGTTCTAAATTTTAAGCAAAGGGAGGGAGAAAATCTAAAAGACGCTTGGTATAGAATTTGCAATGCTCAAAATAGATCTACCAGGAAGCAATCTACTTCCGTTCTTCTTCGCAATTTTTATGTAGGCGCTACTCCTTGGTACAGATATATCCTTGGTACCATTACCAGAGGGAACTTCTTGGGTAGCCATACTTTTGATTCTTATAATGCTATGATAGATTTGTTTGGCTCACCCCCTCTTTTGGTTAATGGAACTATGCTAACTTTGGAGCATGTAATGCAAAGACTTGAAATTCTTGAAAATAAGGTTGCTACTGTAGAGTTAATTGAAAATTTGGATAAAAAGATCCACAACCGAATCACTCAATATGGATCTAAAGTAGGAGTCACTTTGAAAAATATTAAAGAAAAGGAACCTATAGTTAATGAGAAAATAAATCAGGATTCCACTAGAATCGATAAACGTGAGGATATTATTACCAACTTGGGAACCGCCTTTTCTTCCGTAAAGAATACTCCAAGTCGTCCCACTAAAATTTCCAAGCTTATGTATGTTCCTAAAAATAAGGGTGAATCCTCTAGTAAGGGAACTGCGGATCTCAAATCTATAAGTATTCATCCCAATCTTCTTGCTATCATTAAGGAACCATTTGTTACAAATGAATTTTTCGATGTTGTGCCTAAAAGTTTGATAATCAATAAAAAGAAAGAAATTCCTAAGGAGGGTAGATTCCTCATTGAAGAATTGCCTACCAAAGATGGCAATACTTAGATCCATCCTTGCTTTTATGCCTAGCTAGGGGCGTTAAACGATAGCGCTTGTTGGGAGGCAACCCAATCTCATTTTTATTACTTGCTTTTTGCTCCTGTTTAGTAATAAATAATTTATCTAGCCTCTGTTTTGGTTGTGTTTTTGTGTTTAATTAGTGTTTGTGCCAAGTATAACTGTTGGGAAGACTTGGGGAAAGTCTTGTTAATCTTGCTGTAAAAAACAGAAACTTTAGCGCTCACGAGAACTGCTGCCATTTTTATTTGGAAAGTTCTATTTAGTTAATTCTTTTTGCAGATGATTAATAGATAAATTACTCACGTCCATAAATTTATTTTAGAATTTTTGGGGTTCCAGATCTTTCTCTAGCTACAGATTACTACAGACTGTTCAGTTTTTGACAGATTCTGTTTTTCGTGTGTTGTTTGCTTATTTTGATGAATCTATGGCTAGTAAAATAGTTTATAAACCATAGAGAAGTTGGAATAAATTAGGTTTATCACCAATATAAATAAAGAATGAGTTCATTACATTACCTTGAAGTGGTCTTTTGTTTTCTTTCGCTAACGGAGCTCACGAGATTTTCTACTTTAAGTTTTGTGTTGTGAAGTTTTCAAGTTTTGGGTAAGGATTTGATGGATTATGGAACAAGGAGTGGCAAGAGCCTAAGCTTGGGGATGACCATGGCACCCCCAAGATAATCTAAGGACACCAAAAAGCCAAAGCTTGTGGATGCCCTGGAAGGCATCCCCTCTTTCGTCTACTTCCATCGGCAGCTTTACTTGGAGCTATATTTTTATCTACCACATGATATGTGTTTTGCTTGGAGCGTCTTGTGTGATTTGAGTCTTTGCTTTTTAGTTTACCACAATCATATTTGCTGTACACACCTTTTGAGAGATACACACACGATTTGTAAATTATTAGAATACTCTATGTGCTTCACTTATATCTTTTGAGTTATATAGTTTTGCTCTAGTACTTCACTTATATCTTTTAGAGCATGGTGGTGGAATTGTTTTATAGAAACTATTGATCTCTCATGCTTCACTTAGATTATTTTGAGAGTCTTAAATAGCATGGTAATTTGCTTAAATAATCCTAATATGCTAGGTATTCAAGATTAGTAAAAACTTTCTTATGAGTGTTTTGAATACTAAGAGAAGTTTGATGCTTGATGATTGTTTTGAGATATGGAGGTAGTGATATTAAAGTTGTGCTAGTTGAGTAGTTGTGAAATTGATAAATACTTGTGTTGAAGTTTGCAAGTCCCGTAGCATGCACGTATGGTAAACATTATGTAACAAATTTGAAACATGAGGTGTTCTTTGATTGTCCTCCTTATGAGTGGCGGTCGGGGATGAGTGATGGTATTTTCCTACCAATCTATCCCCCTAGGAGCATGCACGTAGTGCTTGCTTTTTGATGACTTGTAGATTTTTGCAATAAGTATGTGAGTTCTTTATGACTAATGTTGAGTCCATGGATTATACGCACTCTCACCTTTCCATCATTGCTAGCCTCTTCGGTACCGTGCATTGCCCTTTCTCACATTGAGAGTTGGTGCAAACTTCGCCGGTGCATCCAAACCCCGTGATATGATACGCTCTTTCACACATAAACCTCCTTATATCTTCCTCAAAACAGCCACCATACCTACCTATTATGGCATTTCCATGGCCATTCCGAGATATATTGCCATGAAACTTTCCGCCATCCTGTTTATCATGACACGTCCATCATAGTCATATTGCTTTGCATGATCATGTAGTTGACATCGTATTTGTGGCAAAGCCACCATTCATAATTCTTTCATACATGTCACACTTGATTCATTGCATATCCCGGTACACTGCCGGAGGCATTCATATAGAGTCATACCTTGTTCTAGTATCGAGTTGTAACCATTGAGTTGTAAATAAATAGAAGTGTGATGATCATCATTTAATAGAGCATTGTCCCCCCCACCCCCAAAAGAGAAAGGCCAAAAAAAGAAGGCCCAAAAAAGAGAGAGAGAGAGAGAGAAATGAAAATGGACAATGCTACTATCTTTTTTCCACACTTGTGCTTCAAAGTAGCACCATGATCTTCATGATAGAGAGTCTCTTGTCTTGTCACTTTCATATACTAGTGGGAATTTTTCGTTATAGAACTTGGCTTGTATATTCCAACAATGGGCCTCCTCAAGTGCCCTAGGTCTTCGTGAGCAAGCAAGTTGGATGCACACTCACTAGTTTCTTTTGTTGAGCTTTCATACATTTATAGCTCTAGTGCATCCGTTGCATGGCAATCCCTACTCTTTGCATTAACATCAATCGATGGGCATCTCCATAGCTCATTGATTAGCCTCGTTGATGTGAGACTTTCTCCTTTTTTATCTTCTCCACATAACCCCCATCATTATACTCTATTCCACCCATAGTGCTATATCCATGGCTCACGCTCATGTATTGCGTGAAGGTTTATAAAGTTTGAGATTACTAAAGTATGAAACAATTGCTTGGCTTGTCACCGGGGTTGTGCACGATGAGAGCATTCTTGTGTGACGAAAATGGAGCATGACTAAACTATATGATTTTGTAGGGATGAACTTTCTTTGGCCATGTTATTTTGAGAAGACATAATTGCTTAGTAAGTATGCTTGAAGTATTATTATTTCTATGTCAATATTAGACTTTTATCTTGAATCTTTCAGATCTGAATATTCATGCCACAATTAAGAAGAATTACATTGAAATTATGCCTAGTAGCATTCCACATCAAAAATTCTGTTTCTATCATTTACCTACTCGAGGACGAGCAGGAATAAAGCTTGGGGATGCTTGATACGTCTCCAATGTATCTATAATTTTTGATTGCTCCATGCTATTTTATCTACTGTTTTGGACATTATTGGGATTTATTATACACTTTTATATTATTTTTGGGACTAACCTGTTAATCAGAGGCCCAGCCCAGAATTGCTGTTTTTGCCCTATTTTAGGGTTTCGAAGAAAAGGAATATCAAACGGAGTCCAAACGGAATGAAACCTTCGGGAACGTGATTTTTGAAACGAACAAGATCCAGGAGACTTGGAACCTACGTCAAGCAACCAACATGGAGGCCACGAGGTAGGGGGCGCGCCTACCCCCCAGGCATGCCCTCCACCCTTGTGGGCCCCCTATTGCTCCACCGACGTACTTCTTCCTCCTATATATACCTACGTACCCCCAAACGATCAGGACGGAGCCAAAACCCTAATTCCACCACCGCAACTTTCTGTATCCACGAGATCCCATCTTGGGGCCTGTTCCAGAGCTCCACCGAAGGGGGCATCGATCACGGAGGGCTTCCACATCAACACCATAGCCCTTCCGATGAAGTGTGAGTAGTTTACCTTAGACCTACGGGTCCATAGTTATTAGCTAGATGGCTTCTTCTCTCTTTTTGGATATCAATACAAAGTTCTCCCCCTCTCTTGTGGAGATCTATTTGATGTAATCTTCTTTTGCGGTGTGTTTGTTGAGACCGATGAATTGTGGGTTTGTGATCAAGTTTATCTATGAACAATATTTGAATCTTCTCTGAATTCTTTTATGTATGATTGGTTATCTTTGCAAGTCTCTTTGAATTATCAGTTTGGTTTTGGCCTACTAGATTGGTCTTTCTTGCAATGGGAGAAGTGCTTAGCTTTGGGTTCAATCTTGCGGTGTCCTTTCCCAATGACAGTAGGGGCAGCAAGGCACGTATTGTATTGTTGCCATCGAGGATAACAAGATGTTTTTTATCATATTGCATGAATTTATCCCTCTACATCATGTCATCTTGCTTAAGACGTTACTCTGTCCTTATGAACTTAATACTCTAGATGCATGCTGGATAGCGGTCGATGTGTGGAGTAATAGTAGTAGATGCAGGCAGGAGTCGGTCCACTTGTCTTGGACGTGATGCCTATATACATGATCATACCTAGATATTCTCATAACTATGCTCAATTCTGTCAATTTCTCAACAGTAATTCGTTCACCCACCGTAAAATACTTATGCTCTTGAGAGAAGCCACTAGTGAAACCTATGGCCCCCGGGTCTATCTTTATCATATTAATCTTCCAACACTTAGTTATTTTCATTGCCTTTTATTTTACTTTTCGTCCTTATCATAAAAATACCAAAAATATTATCTTATCATATCTATCAGATCTCACTCTTGTAAGTGGCCGTGTAGGGATTGACAACCCCTTATCATGTTGGTTGCGAGGATTTATTTGTTTTGTGCAGGTTCGAGGGACTCGCCTGTAGCCTCCTACTGGATTGATACCTTGGTTCTCAAAAAACTAAGGGAAATACTTATGCTACTTTGCTGCATCACCCTTTCCTCTTCAAGGGAAAACCAACGCAGTGCTCAAGAGGTAGCACCTCCCCTCTTCGAGTGCTACCGCTACCACGCAGATGCAGGCAACACAGCTCGGGAAGAAGTTCAAGGTGATGGACATCAGTCATGCCGGCGTACATCCTACCGACCGGCGATGGAGCAGTTATCGGCATTCCTCCGCTTTGCACCAGGTTCATTGCTCCTCCTCCACCATCCTCTCCCCGCCTTGCGGTTCCTACCAGAAGCCTTGCCAGCCCCAGGCTCCCAGATCCTCCTCCCAACGCGTCCCCATTTCCCCTGCGATGTCGCCAGCTTCATGATCTCCACCACGATGGGCGTCACAATCTCAAGGGAGTGCGTCGAGGCTATGGTGATGTTGCTCCCCTTCCTACCGTCGTCACCGTGTTCCGCCACTTGCAGAAGGAATCCATGGCACAGGCGAAGAAGCCTCTTGCCAAGGAGGCGGTTCCTACTGCAGCACCGGATGAGTGATCCCTCCGTCATAAGAGGTTCTTCAGTTTCTATTTTTGCAGATTTTGTATTCAGTTTGGAAGTGAACACCCACAAAATCATCACAAGGATTCATGAACTTATGTTCAAATGGAAGGAATGTGATTTTCAATTGCCATTAACCCGATCGATCTCTTGCGTGGTAAATCTCCAATCATCTAAATCTGGTTCCTCTTCGGACTATTCTGATGTTTATAGAGCCAGATTTGATGCAGGGAAAGGGGAGACCAAGGAGGAAATGGCGACCAAGAAGAGCTTTAGCACCCTGGGTGACAAGTACCTCAGGGGGAAGAAGGTGTTGAGGGAGTCCTGGACTAGGGGGTCCTCGGGCGTCCGGCCTGTTATCTATTCGGCCGGACTAATGGGCTGTGAAGACATGAAGGCCGAAGACTGTACTTGTGTCCGGATTGTACTCTCCTTGGTGTGGAAGGCAAGCTTGGCGACTGACTATGAAGATTCCTTCTTATGTAACCGACTCTATGTAAACCCTAGATCTCCCCGGTGTCTATATAAACCGGAGGTGTTAGTCCGGAAAGGATATACTCGTTACCATAGTCATATATGCTAGGCTTCTAGGGTTTAGCCATTACGATCTCGTGGTAGATCCACTCTTGTAACACTCATATTCATCAAGATCAATCAAGCAGGACATAGGGTATTACCTCCATAGAGAGGGCCCGAACCTGGGTAAACACCGTGTCCCCCGTCTCCTATTTCCATCGATCCTAGACGCACAGTTCGGGACCCCCTACCCGAGATCCGCCGGTTTTGACACCGACATTGGTGCTTTCATTGAGAGTTCCAGTATGCCGTCGACGAAAGGCTCGATGGCTCACCTTGTCCTTAAAGACAACATCACCTCCGGGGGAGCTCTGGCCCTGAGCCAAACCCTCTGGTTGGGCGGCTTTACTATGATCGCCCGTTCGGCCGTTGAACCGACGATGACCTCTCGGGCCATCGAAAACCCCCTTCGCATCAACTCCGAGCACTCCAAGCAGATGGATCCAAAAGAGTTTTCGTCTTTGAACGAACTCCTAGATCGCGTCGCCGCTTGGGGAATAGCCACAAACTATGATCGGATCGGGCCTAAAACCGATCAAGGAGAAATCGAGACCCTACCGGTCACCCACTAGATTGCGGTAGTCGTGGAGCAGGACGGCGAGTCTTCTTCTATACCGAAGACGGACTATGTTCGGATCGCCGATCAGGAAGAGTCGGATACTCACCCGCGAAAGGATACGACCAGCCCTCCGAACATAGCATCGGATGACGGTCCTAAACAATCAAAAGATATTCCAGAACCCGGACTTTTAAGCCCGGAAGCTCGTCAGACTCCGAATAATCAGTCAGGTCGGGGTTCGGATTTAATTCCACCCACCCACCCGGATATCGACGCTCTCATGAGCATGAAACAACAGTCTCAGGAAACGGTCCACCACTTCTGGGCCAGATTCCTCCTTGTCATGGACAAGGTAAAAGATTGCCGTGACGAGGACGCAATATCAGTGTTCTGCAACAATTGCACGGACGAAGGAATCCTCAACACCATCAATCGCCGCTGCATACTGAAATTCGCTGACTTAGCAACCATCGTACAAAAGTACAGCGCGATGGAGAGCACCTGGAAAACTCAGGCAGCTCGCTGGGAACCGCCAGTCCCAACTCAACTCCCCCTACAGGGGAAAAGGGCGCACCCTCGCGGCACAGCCAGTCCAACAGTCAAGAAACACAAAACCGCTATGCGGCACGACACCATTCTGGTGGGGTGGCTCGATGGCCCATGCAAAATACATACAATACCAGATACCATGGCAACCCACAGCCTTAGAGCATGTTGGATACTACGACAGGTAGCCAAGAGCGGCGAGGACATCCTCATCAAGGACGACCCATAACGGCATCCCCCAGGGGACGATAACTCAAGAGTATTGACGGTCTTTGAGACATTCACTTCAAACAACAAGCGCAAAAGGGTGCTTCGCGAGCTCGCCGAAGTCTGCCAAATTGCTGCGATAAACCCCTGGAATGACACGGCTATAACATTTAATGCCGGTGACGAACCAAAGTATAGAAAAGTGTGAGCGCCAGCCGCATTATTCCTCAGTCCCATCATGGACGGGTTTCGACTTACCAAGGTCCTCATGGACGGCGGCAACGAACTAAACCTCATTTACGAGGACACACTTCATAAATTGGAAATCGACAGGAGCCGCATCATGCAAAGTAACACAAACTTCTGAGGAATTATTCCCAGTCGGGAGGCGCGGTGCGTAGGCAAAATCACACTTGACGTAGTATTCGGCACGGTGGAGAACTATTGGTCCGAAGAAATAACTTTCCAAGTGGCCCCTTTCAGGAGCGGATATCATGCCCTGTTGGGGCGGGATGCTTTTACACGCTTTCAGGCCATACCCCATTACAGGTATATGAAGCTCAAAATGCCCGAACCGAACGTTATAATCACTCTCGTCAGTGATCCGGACATAGCACTCCGTGCTGAAAACAAAACTGCACCCCTGGCCCTGGAGGAGCTATCCGAAGCCCTCGCGGCCGATGAATTAACCGCACTATGCTCCACGGTGGACAGGGATGACATGATCCTCGACAAACGCCCTAAATCCACATCCTTCAAACCAGCAGAAGAAATAGTCAAATTCTAGGTCCACCTAACGGACCCCAAGAAGACAACATCTATCGGAGCTCAACTGAACCCAACAGTTGACACCACACTGCGAGAATTCCTGCGTGAAAACTGGGACATATTCGCATGGCACCCTTCAGATATGCTAGGGATCCCACGTGAGCTGGCCGAACATAGCCTCAATATATTAAAGGGATTTAAACCGGTTAAGCAAACACTGCGGCGCTTTTCCGAACCCAAGCGACAAGCCATGGGGGAGGAGTTGGCCAAACTCATCGAGGCTGGATTCATTAGAGAAATCAAACATCCGGACTGGCTGGCAAACCTGGTGATGGTACCAAAGAAGGACACATCCTGGCGCCTATGCGTCAATTTCAAAGACCTCAACTAGGCTTGCCCTAAGGATCCCTTCCCCCTCTCACGCATTGATCAAATCATCGACGCCACCGTAGGACACGACTCATTGTGTTTCCTCGATGCATATTCTGGATACCATCAAATCAAAATGAAGGAGTCCGATCAAGCCGCAACAACATTTATCACCCCATATGGGCCATTCTACTTCAACACCATGCCCTTTGGGCTCAAGAACGCTGGCGCCACATACCAACGCATGATTCAAACATGCCTGGAGAAACAGATTGGCAAAACAGTAGAAGCTTACGTCGATGACGTTGTCATCAAAACCAGGCACGTCGAAACACTAATAGACGACTTACGTCTTACATTCGACAACCTCCGGGCGTATGACATTAAACTCAACCCAGAAAAAGTGTGCCTTTGGCGTCCCCGCTGGAAAACTGCTGGGCTTCATCGTTTCCAATAGAGGAATCGAAGCAAAGCCAGCCAAAATCCAAGCTTTGTCACAATTGGCTAAACCAACAAACCTTAAACAAGTTGAAAAGCTTGTGGGTTGCGTAGCAGCTCTAAGCCTCTTTATCTCCAGATTGGGAGAAAAGGCACTGCCACTCTATCGCCTTCTACGGCGAACCGAGCACTTTGAGTGGACGGACGCGACAACAGCCGGATTGGAGGAAATAAAAACCCTTCTTGCGAGCAATCCAATCCTGGCCGCACCAAACGCCGGCGAACCGATGTTATTATACATATCGGCAACACACCAGGTGGTGAGTGCCGTACTCGTCGTTGAACGAGAATAGGATGGACATAAATTCCCGCTTCAGAAGCCATTATACTATGTATCTACTGTCCTTACACCATGCAAATCCCGGTACCCTCATTATCAAAAAATAGCATATGCAGTCTTCATGGCATCCCGAAAGCTCCGCCACTACTTCCAGGAGTGTTCGATCACGGTGGCCTCCGAAGTCCACTCAATGACATTATAAACAACCGCGATGCTACGGGCCGCATTGCCAAATGGGCCATTGAAATCCTCCCATTTGACATTACATATAAACCACGTCGAGCTATCAAATCCCAAGTACTGGCCGACTTCGTCGCCGAATGGACAGAGGCCGAACTCCCTAAAGAGTATGGCACATACTCCAATTCGGTCATGTACTTCAACGGCTCCAAAATGCTAGTAGGGTTAGGAGCGGGCGTCGTTTTAACGTCCCCTACTGGAGACATCGTCCAGTACGTTCTCCAAATACTATACACAGACTCCAATAACGCAGTCGAATACAAGGCCTTATTACATGGTCTCCGGATGGTTGTCTCCATGGGCATACAATGCCTAGAAGTTCACGGGTACTCCAACCTTGCAATATCTCAAATAAACGGAGATTTCAACCCTAAAGATCCGAAGATGGCAGCGTATCATAATGCAGTCATAAAAATGTCGGCCCGGTTCGAGAGACTCGAGTTCCATCATGTGGCTCGAGAAAGTAATCAAGCGGCGGATGCTCTTGCTTGTATCGGCACTAAGCGCGACCGCGTCCCACCTAATATTTTTCTGGAAAGGCTCTTTAAGCCATCCGTGGTGTGGCAGGGGGAAAATGTCACATCCCTAGTTCTGGTCTGCTCTGGGTTAGCTAGTCTTGTGTTGCATCATGTTTAAATTTTTCTTAAACCTAAAATGGGGATCAACAAACCCCAGCACCCCGTGAAAATACCAGGTTCAACTGAAAAACAATTCAATGAACCCAAAATGCCCTTCACAAAAGTTCATCATTTTTGAATTGGTCTAGAACCTCTCCCAAAAATGGTGCACATTTTCTAGGCCATTCTGGATTTTTGAATCAAATTATATAGTATTTTCATTTGGGAATTTAATTGCCAATAATATTTTAAATGCTCAAATAATCACAAACTGAAATGTTTGTTGTTGGAAATATTCCAAACAGTGACATTGAGCAGTTTCTTGATTTTTGGAAATACCTTTAATAAAGCCAAACACAATTACAGAAAATAGAGAAACAAAAATAAAAGAGAAAAGAAACCTCACCTAGGCCTTACCTGGCACTGTTGGCCTGCTGCCGTTTCGGCCCAGCCCACCAGGCGCTGCCCTGTCGTCTTCTTCCCGGCGCCAGTAGGAGCTGCTGTGTGTCGACGGGCGCAGCCACCCCTGTCCACCTCCTGCTTGCCACCGAGGCGCCCCGAGCCTACCCGATGCGTCTGGAGACGCCCCGCAGCCCTCTCTGTCTCTTCCTCTCCCCCTAGACCCCTTTCCCCTCTTCTTCTCTCTCTCCCGCGCAGCCCGAGCGGAGCTCGTCGCCCCCGCTCACCGTTGCCGCACCCAGAGCCTCCCCCTCGACCCCTCGACAAGCCCAGTAGCTCGGCTACCTCGTCCTCGACCTCCTCGCCAAGCCAAGTGACGCTGGACGCCGCCGAACGCCCTCACCGCCGTCTTCTTCAACCTAGGGCCACCGAGATCACCGGCGACCGTGCGCCCGCTCCGACGCTTCCCCGAGCTCGCTGAGGCCACCGAACGAACCGATGTGAGCTCCTGCGTGGATCCCGTCCTCCCCCCTTCGATTTCGAGCCGTAGACTTCGCCCCCTTGACGACCGTAGCCGCCGCTTGAGCTCGTCGTCGGCGCAGCTCCGGTGACCAAATGGTCACCTCGGCAAGTCCAACTTGCTCCCCACAATGTGTAGTGCCCCGCTAGACCTTCGCCTCGATCGTTAGCACACCGCAACGCTAACCCGCACCAGCCCCGAACTCCGGTAGCCGCCGCGGGTTCCACTCCGGCGAACTCCGGCCACCCCCGCACCTCCCGTTGGTCTCCCTAGATGCGCACGGGCACGGGCTATCCTCTGGTGCCCCTGGCACGTCGATCCATCGCCTCTAGTGAGTTCCGAGCGAACTCCGCCGTGGTTCGAGGTCACCGCCGGCGAGACTCTGGTGACTGTCAACGTGGCCACCTAATTAGCACTAATCACTCACTAATTGATCTCCTCACCCACTTACATGTGGGCCCTATGCCTAAACTAATTAGTTTAACTCTCTGTTAGATTAGCACTAATTTCAGTGGGCCTCGCTTGCCAACTTTGACTTGGCCACGTCAGCTTTGACCGAGTCCCACATGTCAGCCTCTGTAGCTGACTATGTGTCACTGACTAGTGGGCCCTACTGGTCAGGTTTGACCTGGAGGCGCCCAGTTGACCAGCTGACGTCATAGTGACGCAATGCCGACGCAGTTAACATTTTCTGGATTTAAAATAATTCAAAAAATTACAGAAAATATCCAAAACTTCAAAAAATCATAGTAATTCAACCGTAACTCCAAATCAAACAAATTATATATGAAAAATGATCAGAAAAATCTAATCTATCCATCTATACTGATTTCATGCATGTTTAAACAACTTAACCTTGCCGTTTAGATAAAAACATGATAATGCACTTTATAAGTTCTTAGTTTGAATTTGAATGTGAACCTTTGGTTCAAATCAACTCAAACCCTTCTGTTCTTAGCTGCATTAGCTCAAATCACAGCATGCTGACATGTCATGATCATGCATCATATTATGCATTGCATTGATTGTGTTCTTTCTGTGTTTGCCGGTGGTTGTTCCCCCTGGGTAGACAATGTTTCGGACGATGAGATCGATGACACTGATGAAGAACTATACTATCTTCAGAAGTGCCAGGCAAGCAAAAACCCCTTGTTCATTACGATATAATCCCACTCTCTCACTCCTACTCTCTTTTACTGCATTAGGACAACAACGATTCAACTGTTACATGTTGCGGTAGTTGAACCCCTTTCCTCTGCATGACCTGTTGTTGCCATAGTAAATAGATGAAACCCACTAGCATGAGTAGTAGTTGTTTGAGCCCTGATGTGCCTACTCATTCATGCTTGTTGTCATGCCTGCTACTGCTTAGAGTTGAGTCAGGTCTAATTCATCGGGAATGAATTGGAACATGGTGAACATGTCCTATAGTTGAGAGCTAAGTGTGTGAACACGATTTGGTAAAGGTAGCGGTGAGAGGCCATGTAGGAGTACATGGTGGGTTGTCTCATTGCAGCCGTCCTCAGGAATTGAGTTCTGTGTTTGTGATCCATGAACAGTTACTACCACACATTGGGTTCCGGTAACTCGACCCCTCTCGACTTATTAATCAACTCGATCTTTGTCTAGGAGTTGCAACTAGTTTCTGGTGTTTGTAGGTAGTGTTAGTAGTCTACCAAGTGGCACCCGGTACAGGTGGGCTTGGGACAGACTAGGCACAGTGGCATGGTGTACCAAGTGGCACCCGGATGGTGGGCTTGGGAACCCTGCTCACATCGTTTGGGGCCGTGAGCGACACCCCTGCCGGATCTCCTTGCGGATGGAACCCGAGTAGGCGATAAACCTGGACGAGAGACTTGTGTGGTTAGTTAGGCCATGGACGACTCCCTCGCCAGGCTTCCGCTTGAAGGTTGCCGAGGTACACGACGTGTACATGGTGGTAAGTGGCGAGAGCGTGTGTGAAGAAGTACACCCCTGCAGGGTTATCATTATCTATTCGAATAGCCAGATTCCCTGGATATGGAAACTTGGACCCCTTGCATCGTTCATAGATAAGTGAAAGTGGATACTCTAAAATGCACAAGATAAGCGTGGGTGCTATGGATGGCGTTCTCGTAGGGAGACGGGAGCAGATCCATAGTGGTGTATTGATATGGTGAATATGTGGACTCGTGTGCGCCACCACAAAAGAGTTACTTGCAGTTGTGGTTCATGATAGCCACCGAGTCAAAGCTGGCTTGCTGCAGTTAAACCCCACCATCCCTTTGTTGATAATGATACATATGTAGATAGTTCTGATGTAAGTCTTGCTGGGTACATTTGTACTCACGTTTGCCTATTTTATGTTTTGCAGAGATACTTCAGTCTCGCTAGTAATACCGCTTGGACTTCGACGTTTAGCTTGTTACCTCAGCTACGGTCCTGTGCCCTCGGCAGGATCTGGCAGATAGTCAGGCTTCTCAGCCTTTTTCATTTGTAGATGTCTGTACCCAGACATGTTAAGCTTCCGCATGTGCTTTGACTTGTATGCTCTGAATGTTGGGTCATGAGACCCATGTTTGTAATACCTCGCTCCTCGGAGCCTAATGAATTAATACTTGAGTCGTAGAGTTATGTTGTGATGCCATGTTGTATTTACACATATCGAGCATATTGTGTGTATGATTGAAATGCTTGGTATGTGTGGGATCCGACAACCTAGTTGTTTATCCTTGGTAGCCTCTCTTATGGGGAAATGTAGTCTTGTGCTTCCATGAGCCATAGTAGTCCGCTACAGCCCGGTTCACCGGAGTCCTGCTAGCCCAGCACTACTACTCTGGAACACTTGACTCGCTGGCATGTGATTCACTTCGTTCACGTGTCTGTCCCTTCGGAGAAATGTCACGAAGTGACATCCGGAGTCCTTCCTAGTCTGCCACAGCCCGAGTTCCCGGAGTCCTGTTAGCCCAGTGCTATAGCCCGGATTCGCATGCCGCTGACCGACATGCTCGATGTTGATTCATGTATGCCTGTCCCCTTAAGTTAGTGCCACTATGGGTTCACGACTAGTCATGTCGGCCCGTGTTCTCTGTCATATGGATGCTAGCGACACTATCATATACGTGAGCCAAAAGGTGCAAACGGTTCTGGCCATGGTAAGGCGACACCCGTGGGAGTACCGTGCATGAGGCCGCAAAGTGATATGAGGTGTTACGGCTAGATCAATGTGACTTGGAATCAGGGTCCTGACAGCTTTGGCATCGGAGACTGACTGCCTGTAGGATTACCAAGCCAAACTGGTCGAAGTTGTGTCTAGAAATGCTTTAGTTATGTAAGGGAATTGATTGTGGATGGGAACGTAAGGCTCTTTTTACTCCTTATCCTCATGACCTTCTGATCTAAGTCATCTTATCTTTTCTACGGGGTTAAGAACTAGGCTTCTCTTCTATCTCTCAGGATGACGTGTTACTAAACCGTAGTTGCCTAGGATTGTTGAGTTCAAGCCTCAGTTCAGTTCCTACTACTTCCTTTGTTCATAGCTGGCCTCAGAACCTTGAGTCTGTGATGTTGTGTGGCTATGCCACCATTTTTGCAGGTTGTCTCAAATCTTTTTGAGCAATTACAGCCGTTATGCTGTTTGAGTCATCCCAGGTTTCTAAATAGTTTGATGCACATGCAAATCTTTCCTCCATGTTCCCGTTGTATTTTTGGGCCAGATTAAGCACACTAATCGGTGTGTTGAGGTACTCTATTGCCTTGACGTGTATGTTGGAGTTAGTATTATGACCCTAGGTGTCCTCGAGAACCACTCAGTAATTTAGCAATGCTTTCGTATCCCCAGTGTGATGATTCTGGCCATCATTCTTGAAAGCGTCCGGTGATGCCATTTAGTAGTAGGTATTCTACTCCTGTGTTCTTGACCCAAGAATCGCTCTATTCACTTCCTGTTGATAGTGTTGCTAGTTCCTTTAGGATATTAGTAACCTTTGCGATAGTCCTCGAGGTCCGTGGTATTTCCTTCTTCCTAATACCATGAACTGCTTATGGCAGAAGTTCTTTTGAACCAAAAGATCACAACGAGAGTGCTCTTGATGAGTTATCCATTCTACATTGTGAATCTGCCAGTTCTACCTTTCTGCATGGGTTATCCGGAAGAAATGTTGAACTTTCCTCGACATACTAATCTATGCATCCACAACTCAGAAAGATATATGTTCCTTGAGTTGTCCCTCTCTTTAGTTGTATCCTGATCTCTGTCTATCATTTGATAGTAAAGAGCATGTCATGCATTCATGCTCATCGATACCTCTTATTCTTGTGGTCTGTCAAGCCATTCTATTCCGAAATGACTAGGAGTCTAGGAGAAACAAACTCCAGTACCTCGTCCATTTCTAGGATTGGGTCAAAGTAGTTGTATTCCGCAGATCAAAATGCCAATCCAGCTTTTGCTCTGTTCTACCTTGGAGTGTTACCATCTTTATGTCAGGAATGTCATGAGAATTGCACCACCTCTTATGAATTCTTGACGCAGTGATACTTCTCTCCATCAATATTCATTCCTCGGTCCCGTGTTGTTGTAGCCGGAATGCCGACAAGTGAACCATGATGTGTGAAATCAATACTCCTAGCAACCGTGTTGCTTGGTAGTTTATGGACATTAATATCATTCTTAGCGTGTTGGTTATCGAATCACTATTCTAGGATTGATCGTGCTACCTTGTCCTTATTTCTAGTGCACTCTTCGATCTTGGAGTTAGGATTGAATTCCTTGCTTATTTGATCATATCGTCTTGCCCTGAAAAGCAAGATTGTTCTTGAGATTAGTGACATATCGGTGGTTCGTGATTTTCCGAAGATCTTCTCGGAAGCATTACCTGGTTGTCCCGTGAACGCCATGTTGAGTTTGTGATCAAATTGGTTTTCTTATAAATCACCCCTTCTCCAAGAATCTGTGTTGGATATCCCTGAGCTAGTTAGTTGAGCTAGACAACAACTTGGAGAGTTGGAAGGTAGAAGCTTTGCTTACCTTAGTTCATCTCTAAGGGATATCTTCTGTGTGTATGTGTTGAAGAAAGATGATATCTCAATCGATTGGTTCTTGTGATCACTTGTTGGATCTATTGCCTTGTCAAAACTTTGACTTGAGTATGGGCTATTGTCAAGTCAAATCAGAACCAACGATGTTCGTAATGTTGTCTTACTCGTGGTTGATCCCTCGAGCATACACCATTACATCTTTTGGTCTGACCAATGCTATCACCGTGTTCACATGATGGTGGAAGTCCAGTGATATGGAAATTCCGATGAGTTGTTGTTGAGCCCATCAGCAGCATTTTGTCTCCCCCATGATTCATGTTGAACATTATACTAGTGTTGGAAACTTTATAAGCATTGCCCTCATGTCCCGTTCATGAAGCATATGTCCGGTTGAAAGATGTGACTTCCTCTAATTCATGTGCATCTGATGCAAGTTGTCACCGTGGATTCGAGAAAGCTTGTTTTGCTTCCTTTGGAATCATCCCAAGTTAGTCATACATGTGCGAAGTATTCTATGGTTTGATAGGCTCGCTACCTCAAGTCCATATGTGCCCCTAGCACACCAAGCCACTGATTGATTTGTTCAAGGAGAAGAAGTTTCTTCTTAAGAGCTAGACTTACACAAGGACTTCGATATCCTTGTTGATGGTTCCCCCTAAACTCGGTAGTGTTTTGTTGTGAGACCACCAGGTGACCATGCTTGTCTAGGACAGCGCGTTCACATGCTTGTAGCAGAACCGACTCATGTTTTGGAGCTTACTATCGTAGTTCATTTCCCCGAGAATCTCGCAACGTGATATCGTCGAATTGTGTTGCAAACTTTCATTTTTCTTTCTAGACTTGATGAGTCTGGAATAACCTGACACTAACCAGATCTGAATCTCAGGCAGATATGATGGTTGGAACATTCCCAACATTTGCATTTTGTTCCCAGCTTGCACCCCATCGTGCCAATTTTCCATGGGCTGCCGTTCTCAGCAGTTGCTTCCAGGATCAACTCCAAAAGTGGTCCTACCATGGGTTCCATACATTTCCGATGATAAGCAAAAATCATCCATTGTGTTGTCTTCAACAAGGTAGTCCATATCATCCATTCTAGTCGGGATATGCCATTCTTCCAAACTCCTCCAAGTAATCGATTGCAAATTGCCTTGGGCTGGTATGAAGATTTTCAATGATCTATGTGCCAAAAGTAATTCTTTTTGCCACTTAAAGGAATAATTCTACAAGCCACCTTCCCTAAGGTGCCCCGTCATGGAGTCATGGCAATTAACTCCTCGCTACTTTGAAACCATGCACCATCTTATTCAGCATGGAATTGTGCTTATCAACTTGAATCCTCGTTCTTTGTTCCACTCCATCCCTCTTGATGTATGTTTCGTGTCTTAGCTCGAGAGATGTTCAACATCTCATTCCGTGAGTTGATCGTGAGTTGCTCGATCTTTAAGAAGATTGATCCCTATAGAGTTTCTTCTATCTTCATCGTGTTGGATGAAGATCCCGAAAGCAAAGACGACAAGATCAATTCAAAGCAATGAAAATCAACATCTTTGATGAGGGCAATTGGATCGAGAAGATTGTGTTAGTTTTTGTGTCCCCTCTTCCTCTCACACTACGCTTGAATCTCGGGACGAGATTCTTGTTTAGTTGGGGTGAGTTGTCACATCCCTAGTTCTGGTCTGCTCTGGGTTAGCTAGTCTTGTGTTGCATCATGTTTAAATTTTTCTTAAACCCGAAATGGGGATCAACAAACTCCAGCACCCCCCTGAAAATACCAGGTTCAACTGAAAAACATTTCAATGAACCCAAAATGCCCTTCACAAAAGTTCATCATTTTTGAATTGGTCTAGAACCTCTCCCAAAAATGGTGCACATTTTCTAGGCCATTCTGGATTTTTGAATCAAATTATATAGTATTTGCATTTGGGCATTTAATTGCTAATAATATTTTAAATGCTCAAATAATCACAAACTGAAATGTTTGCTGTTGGAAATATTCCAAACAGTGACATTGAGCAGTTTCTTAATTTTTGGAAATACCCTGGCATCTTTAATAAAGCCAAACACAATTACAGAAAATAGAAAAAAAGAAATAAAAGAGAAAAGAAACCTCACCTGGGCCTTACCTGACACTGTTGGCCTGCTGCCATTTCGGCCCAGCCCACCAGGCGCTGCCTTGTCGTCTTCTTCCCGGCGCCAGTAGGAGCTGCTGCGTGTCGACGGGCGCATCCACCACTGGGCACCTCCTACTTGCCACCGAGGCGCCCCGAGCCTACCCGACGCATCTAGAGACGCCCCACATCCCTCTCTGCCTCTCCCTCTCCCCCTGGACCCCTTTCCCCTCCTCTGCTCTCTCTCCCGCGTAGTCCGAGCGGAGCTCGTCGCCACCGCTCACTGTTGCCGCACCCAGAGCCTCCCCCTCGACCCCTCGACGTGCCCAGTAGCTCGGCTACCTTGTCCTCGACCTCCTCGCCAAGCCAAGCGATGCCGGATGCCGCCGAACGCCCTCACCGCCGTCTTCTTCAACCTCGGGCCACCGAGATGGCCATCGACCGTGCGCCCGCTCCGTCCCTTCCCCGAGCTCGCTGAGGCCACCGAACGAACCGCTGTGAGCTCCTGCGTGGATCCCCTCCTTCCTCCCCTTTGATTTCAAGCCATGGACTTCGCCCCCTTGACGACCATAGCCGCCGCTTGAGCTCATCGTCGGCGCAGCTCCGGTGACCAAATGGTCACCCCGGTGAGTGCAACTTGCTCCCCGCAACGCGTAGTGCCCCGCTAGACCTTCGCCTCGCTCGTTAACACACCCCAGCGCTAACCCGCACCAGCCCCGAACTCCGGCAGCCGCCACGGGTTCCACTCCGGCGAACTCCGGCCACCCCCGCACCTCCCGTTGGTCTCCCTAGATGCACACGGGCACGGGCTATCCTCTGGTGCCCCTAGCGCGTCGATCTGTCGCCTCTGGTGAGTTCCGAGCGAACTCCGCCGCGGTTCGAGGTCACCGCCGGCAAGACTCCGGTGACTGTCGACGTGGCCACCTAGTTAGCACTAATCTCTCACTAATTGACCTCCTGACCTACTTACATGTGGGCCCATTTCCTAAAATAATTAGTTTAACTCTCTGTTAGATTAGCACTAATTTCAGTGGGCCCCGCTTGTCAACTTTGACTTGGCCACGTCAGCTTTGACCGGGTCCCACATGTCAGCCTCTGTAGCTGACTATGTGTCACTGACTAGTGGGCCCTACTGGTCAGGTTTGACCTGGAGGCGCCCAGTTGACCAGCTGATGTCATAGTGACGCAATGCTGACGCAGTTAACATTTTCTGGATTTAAAATAATTCAAAAAATTGCAGAAAATATCCAAAACTTCAAAAATTCATAGTAATTCAACCGTAACTCCAAATCAAACAAATTATATATGAAAAATGACCAGAAAAATCTAATCTATCCATCTATACTGGTTTCATGCATGTTTAAACAACTTAACCTTGCTGTTTAGATCAAAACATGATAATGCACTTTATAAGTTCTTAGTTTGAATTTGAATTTGAACCTTTGGTTCAAATAAACTCAAACCCTTATGTTCTTAGCTGCATTAGCTCAAATCACAGCATGTTGACATGTCATGATCATGCATAATATTGTGCATTGCATTGATTGTTTTCTTTCTGTGTTTGCCGGTGGTTATTCCCCCTGGGTAGACGATGTTTCCGACGATGAGATCGATGACACCGATGAAGAACTATACTATCTTCAGAAGTGCCAGGCAAGCAAAACCCCCTTGTTCATTCCAATATAATCCCACTCTCTTGCTCCTGCTCTCTTTTACTGCATTAGGTCAACAATGATTCAACTATTACATGCTGCGGTAGTTGAACCCCTTTCCTCTGCATGACCTGTCGTTGCCACAGTAAATAGATGAAACCCACTAGCATGAGTAGGAGTTGTTTGAGCCTTGATGTGCCTACTCATTCATGCTTGTTGTCATGCCTGCTACTGCTTAGAGTTGAGTCAGGTCTGATTAATCGGGAATGAATTGGAACGTGGTGAACATGTCCTACCGTTGAGAGCTAAGTGTGTGAACACGATTTGGTAAAGGTAGCAGTGAGAGGCCATGTAGGATTACATGGTGGGTTGTCTCATTGCAGCCGTCCTCAGGAACTTACTTCTGTGTTTGCGATCCATGAACAATTACTACCACACATTGAGTTCCGATAACTCGAGTGCTCTCGACTTATTAATCAACTCGATCTTTGTCCAGGAGTTGGAACTAGTTTCTGGTGTTTGTAGGTAGTGTTAGTAGTCTACAAAGTGGCACCCGATACAGGTGGGCTTGGGACAGACTAGACACAGTGGCACGGTGTAACAAGTGGCACCCGGATGGTGGGCTTGGGAACCCTACTCACATCGTTTGGGGCCATGAGAGACACCCCGGCCGGATCTCCTTGCGGATGGAACCCGAATAGGCGATAAACCTAGACGAGAGACTTGTGTGGTTAGTCAGGTCGTGGCCGACTCCCTCGCGAGGCTTCCACTTGAAGGTTGCCGAAGTACACGACGTGTACATGGTGGTAAGTGGCGAGAGCGTGTGTGAAGAAGTACACCCCTGCAGGGTTATCATTATCTATTCGAATAGCCAGATTCCTCGGATATGGAAACTTGGACCCCTTGCATTGTTCATAGACAAGTGAAAGTGGATACTCTAAAATGCGCAAGATAAGCGTGAGTGCTACGGATGGCATTCTCGTAGGGAGACGGGAGCAGATCCATAATGGTGTATTGATATGGTGAATATGTGGACTCGTGTGCGCCACCGCAAAAGAGTTACTTGGAGTTGTGGTTCATGATAGCCATCGAGTCAAAGTTGGCTTGCTGCAGTTAAACCCCACCATCCCTTTGTTGATAATGATACATATGTAGATAGTTCTGATGTAAGTTTTGCTGGGTATATTTGTACTCACGTTTGCCTATTTTATGTTTTGCAGAGAGACTTCAGTCTCGCTAGTAATACCGCTTGGACTTCGACGTTTAGCTTGTTACCTCAGCTATGGTCCTGTGCCCTCGGTAGGATCTGCCAGATAGTCAGGCTTCTCAGCCTTTTTCATTTGTAGATGTCTGTACCCAGACATGTTAAGCTTCCACATGTGCTTTGACTTGTACGCTCTGAATGTTGGGTCATGAGACCCATGTTAGTAATATCTCGCTCCTCGGAGCCTAATGAATAAATACTTGAGTCGTAGAGTTATGTTGTGATGCCATGTTGTATTTACACATGTCGAGCATATTGTGTGTATGATTGAAATGCTTGGTATGTGTGGGATCTGACAACCTAGTTGTTTATCCTTGGTAGCCTCTCTTATGGGGAAATGTAGTCTTGTGCTTCGATGAGCCATAGTAGTTCGCTATAGCCCGGTTCACCGGAGTCCTGCTAGCCCAGCACTACTGCTCCGGAACACTTGACTGGCCGGCATGTGATTCACTTCGTTCCTGTTTCTGTCCCTTCGGGGAAATGTCACGCGGTGACATCCCGAGTCCTGCTTAGCCTGCTATAGCCCGGGTTCCCAGAGTCCTGTTAGCCCAGTGCTACAGCCCGGATTCGCACGCAGCAGACCGACATGCTCGATGTTGATTCATGTATGCCTGTCCCCGTAAGTTAGTGCCACTATGGGTTCATGACTAGTCATGTCGGCCCGGGTTCTCTGTCATATGGATGCTAGCGACACTATCATATACGTGAGCCAAAAGGCACAAACGGTCCCGACCATGGTTGGGCGACACCTGTGGGAATACCGTGCGTGAGGTCGCAAAGTGATATGAGGTGTTACCGGCTAGATCAACGTGACTTGGAATTGGGCTCCTGACAGAAAACGACAATACTAGTCCGGAACCAAACATAATCCAAGATCCCGGAAACACCGACGTCATTGGGGGCTCAGCCCTCGAAATAACACCGTCGGCGCATCTCATCATGGCAGTCATTGCCCCATGGACCGAACCCTTGCTGGCCTACCTCAACAGGAAAGAGCTTCCCGAGGACCAGAATGAGGCCCGCTGCATTTTCTGGCGTTCAAAGGCCTACAAGGTTCATGATGGAGAGCTCTACAAGAAAAGCGCCACCAGAGTCCTTCAACGATGTATATCCGAGGAAGAGGGGCGACAACTCTTGGCTGAAATTCATGCCGGACTCGGCGGTCACCACGCCGCAGCTCGGGCCCTTGTTAGCAAGGCCTTCCGTACATGGTTTTAGTGGCCGACGGCCCGAGTATATGCACAGGACCTTGTCCAATGTTGCGTCGGATGCCAACTCTTTGCCAATCAAAGCCATACAAACAATCCCCATCACTTGGCCTTTTGTGGTCTGGGGACTCGATATGTTTGGACCCCTTAAAGGGGGAAGACATAAGGAAAAATATATGTTGGTTATGGTGGAAAAATTCACTAAGTGGATAGAGGCTAAGCCGGTCAAAACGGCTGAGTCCGGCCCGGTGATAGACTTCATATCCGGTGTTGTGCATCGTTATGGTGTCCCACACATCATCATCGCTGACAACGGCTCCAATTTCACAGCCGACGAGGTAAAATGGTGTACTAATCTAGGTATTAAACTCGATTACGCCTCCGTCTACCACCCACAAACCAACGGTCAAGTCGAATGAGCCAATGGTCTTATTATGAGCGGCATCAAGCCCAGACTAGTGCGGTGTTTGAAAGAATCAGACAAGCACTGGGTTGAGGAGCTTGACTCGGTACTCTGGGGGCTGCGAACCACGCCCAACCGCACTACCGGATACACACCTTTCTTCATGGTGTATGGCGCAGAGGCCGTATTGCCCTGCGATATTATTCATGACTCACCTCGAGTGCGTATGTACGAAGAGAGAGAAGCCGAGCTTGATCGGCAGGATGGCCTAGATGCCTGGAGGAGGAACGCGATGTCGCAATAGCCCGTTCAACATTTTACCAACAACAGGCTCGAAGATATCAAAGCAGAGAAGTACGAGCCAAGACTTACAACGTTGGCGAACTCGTTCTACGCCTGACGGAGAAGAAAAAGGACAAACTCAAGCCCAAGTGGGAGGGTCCCTTCATAATTGACGAAGTTCTCACCAGAGGAGCGTACCATCTTCGCGATGCATCAGACAATCGCCTCGAGCCGAACCCCTGGAACGCGGCCAGACTACGGAGATTCTATGCCCAGCGCCAAACCCCTTGTTCGTCTCCTCCTCCCCTGTAGTTTCAAATTATTTTTTCTCTCTTTTCCGATTATTTTCTTCTTTCTTTCTTTAACGCTTTGGTACGGCTAGACCGCACACCATCGACACATACATCTCTAAATATGTATGTCACTTGTACCTGGGGGCTTCTCGGACAGAAGTTCTTGTCATTCCTTGAGCATTAAGCTCCTCACATATGAGTTTTTCCATATGTACCTTTTATTTGCCACTATATGCATCGATATGACTTAAGTTTTGGCCAAGCTGGGTTGCCTGGCTCCTGTGCTTATGCCCTACGTTCCCGTTAGTTTGGCTAGGGCATAAAGGGAGCACCTCTGCGTTTGTTACTGCTGGGTCATCCGGATGTGTACCTTAGACTGGGTGAAGCCGAAAGCTAGCGTTCTTAAGGGAATATTCAGTCAGTGAATTAAAGATGTTTTCTAAACTCACTCCATTGTGCACCCCCAGAAGTTATACAAACTATGGTGCTTGCATCACAATTCGTACATGTACATTAAATACATGCACACCCAGGGAAAGGAATCCTTAACGGAACTATTCTCTCTGGAAGATGTTTCTTACGATATCAATGTAATATAACATAGCTAGCCGGATACAACTTGTCTGTTCAAGCAACTATGACCCCTACGCCTAGTTTTCCAGGCATACCCTGACCTATTTGGCCGCGACGGTATTCGGAAACACTTCCACCTTCGGGTCCGGAGGTTGAAGAGAAAAGGTCTTCCATGAAAAATGATATACAATTCAGCTAGATGAGGAAAGCACACAGTCACTTGGACTCGAACACCTTCCAACAGGCTGTCTAACTTACAATCTTGTTGGGAATATTTGGCGGCCGCCTCTACTTGGTCATATACTATACTAATGGGAATTTCTTCCCCATTCGGCACTACCAGTCCGACGCCAGCCATGTGATTAGGATCCAGCTTGGTATATCGTGTCTTCACCATGGCCCAGGCCTATCGTGCACCCTCTCGGCAGGCAGATATCTTCCGCAGCCGAATACGCCGCCGCGCTCCCTTGAACAACTCTACCAGCTTCTCCATGCTTCCTGGAGGGGAGTCGGATGGCCATAAAACCTTGGCTACACTCCGCATAGCCTGCCGAGCTTGTTCGTGCAACTGCAATAACCCTTGCAGAAGATCATTTGATGATCCGGACACTTCCTCTTCGGGGCGGTTCGTCAATACACCTGCAATTATAGCTATATCAGCTACAATTACCTCCAAACTGCTATAAGATAAAAGCGGTCACATACTGAATATGCCGCCCCGCAGCTTCTTGTTCTCCTTCATAGAGTCGGCTAGCTGCGCTCGCACATCTTTCAGTTCTTCGCCTCGTTTGGTGTTCGAATCCTGGAGTTTCTTTTTCTCTTCAACGACTTTTGTCAATACACGCTCACCCGCTGCTAGTAGTTTTTTGGCTCCGTGTTCTTTGCTTCGAGCGGCGTCCAGCTGCTCTCGTACTTGGTCTAACGACCCAACATAAAGATTAGAACCCAGATTCACACTATCAGTGTATCATTATGAATTTTCAATAGAGGAAAATATTATCAGGAGATGCCTTGTATTTCTCTAGTTCGGCATTAGCAGCAAGCAGCCGGCGTTGACACTTCTCTAGTTCCTGAGCTAGATGGGTATTCCTCTCCATAAGCACCTGGTTGTACATTGATCCTTAAATCAGTTGTTTCAACTCCTTTAAGTTTCTGGGGCTACTGGAATATGGTTATCATAGTCAGACAAAGCGAATTTACATGCACATCTTTCAAATGTTGCTTTGTGGCCCTGTTAATCCCATCTCGAGCAGTCCGGATGCATGCATCGGCTGAGTTGAAGGCATTAAACGACTCTTCTGAAAAGCCAGGGTCTTGTAAAATGGCCCGGCAACACCGATGATTCATGGCATTCTCCACTTCCGAGTTGGCGATGGATACATTATCCGAGTCCTCGGCTGGAGGACAGTCCGGTGTCGCCCCTGCATCAGCCCCCGTTTGCACGACATGATTTGAATCCTGGCTATGGGAAGTACGGCCGCTCGAACCTCCGGATATAATCCGGTGCACCTTCCTCCAGGCACATGGAAAACAGGAAGGTCACGGTTGGACGTGACTACTCAGGTGTGGGTTGGCGAATTCATACCTCTTCGACGAAGGCATGGCCGTGCCTTTGTTTGCTTTCCTCTTGGAAGGCTTGCCTGGCGTGGGAGCCGATCTCTTCGAAATCGCCGAACGTCTCCCCTGTGAAGCACGATATAGTGCGGTGGGTGAGGCAGAATAAGAGTGCCCTTTTAGAGAAGGTGTTTCTTAATTATTTACATGTGAAGCAGGAAGAAGGCCAGGGTAGTCGGTGGTGATGGCCACTTCTGTGTCGTCATAGCTTGTTTGGTAAAACACTCCCCCCGCAAGCACCACAAATATATCCGGATCCTCTACAAACCCAAGATCTAGCTCCCGGTTGTGGATCTCCGGCTGTGGGGCAGGACTATGAAGTCCTTCGGTGACCTTCCGCCAGTGCTGTCATAAACAGACTTGAAATTTATCAAAAGTAATCCGGAAGGTGAATGAGTGGAATAAAGGGGTCGAAGCTTACCCAACTGGGAGGGTCATACATAGAATACCCATCTCTGCGCTTAATGCAAAGAAATTCCTCTTCCTCCCCTTTAAACAGCTTGGCCAATATTTTGGCCAGAGCGGCGGGGGCATCCAGACCCTTCCGGCCATAGCGAGAGGCATCATCCTCTCCATTATAGTTCCACATGGGCAGCCCTCTGTATTTGTAACGCCCACGATGCGGCTATATCTCCCACGTGTCGAAGCACGACTTAGAGGCATAACCACATTGTAAGCAATGTTCCAAGTGGGGTAATCTTCACACAACCCATGTACTGAATAAGAAAAGAGATACATAGTTGGCTTGCAATCGCCACGTCACACAATAGCATAAATATATCATTACATTCATCCAGATACAATCAAGGTCCGACTACAGAACCAAAATAAAGACAACCCCAAATGCAACAATGTCCCCGATCGCCCCAACTGGGCACCACTACTGATTGTCTGGAAAGGAAACATAGTATCGTCCTGAGTCCTCATTGAACTCCCACTTGAGCTCAGTCGAATCTCCTGGAGTGGTATCATCGTTCCCTACAACTGGTTTTGAAGGAATCTGTGAGTCATGGGGACTCAGCAATCTCACACCCTTGCGATCAAGACTATTTAAGCTTATAGGTAGGGTAAAAGGTATGAGGTGGAGTTGCAGCAAGCACTAACATATATGGTGGATAACATACGCAAATGAGAGTGAGAAGAGAAGGAAAGGCACGGTCGAGAAACTATGATCAAGAAGTGATCCTAGAACAACTTACGATTCAAGCATAACACGAGACCGTGTTCTCTTCTCGGATTCCACCGAAAAGAGACCATCACGGCTACACACGCTGTTGAATCATTTTAATTAAGTTAAGTTTCAGGTTTTTCACAACCGGACATTAACAAATTCCCATCTGCCCATAACCATGGGCATGGCTTTCGAAAGTTCAAATCCCTACAGGGGTGTCCCAACTTAGCCCATCACAAGCTCTCACGGTCAACAAAGGATATTCCTTTTCCCAAGATAACCCGATCAGACTCGGAATCCCGGTTACAAGACATCTCTACAATGGTAAAACTAAACCAGCAAAGCCACCCGAATGTGCCGACAAATCCCGATAGGAGCTGCACATATCTCGTTCTCAAGGCACACCGGAGGAGCGCTCCATACAACTAAAACCAAACCTCGAGTTTCCCCGAGGGGGCGCTGCAAAGGGCTCTAGTTTGGAACAACACTCAGAGGAGCACTAGCCCGGGGGTTTAAAATAAAGATGACCCTTGAGTCCGCGGAACCCAAGGGAAAAAAAGGCTAGGAGGCGAATGGTAAAACCAAGGCTGGGCTTTGCTGGAGGAGTTTTATTCATGGCGAACTGTCAAGGGGTTCCCATTATAACCCAACCGTGTAAGGAACGCAAAATCAAGGAACATAACACCGGTATGACGGAAACAAGGGCAGAAAGAGTGGAACAAAACACCAGGCATAAGGCCGAGCCTGCCACCCTTTACCAAGTATATAGATGCATTAAAGTAGACAAGATATAATAATGATATCCCAACAATAAACATGTTCCAACAAGGAAGAAACACCAATCTTCACCAGTAACTAGCAACGCTGAGGGTCTGAGCAAAGCGGTAACATTGCCAAACAACGGTTTGCTAGGACAAAGTGGGTTAGAGGTTAGAGATGGCAATATGGGAGGCATGATAAGAAAGTGGTAGGTATCATAGCATAGGCATAGCAATAGAGCGAGCATCTAGCAAGCAAAGATAGAAGTGATTTCGAGGGTATGGTCATCTTGCCTGCAAAGTTCTCCGAGTTGACATTAGCTTGATCCTCGTAAGCGTACTCAACTGGTTCCTTGATCACGTACTCGTCACCTGGCTCTACCCAAAGTAAGAACACAAGAAAAGGGAGACACAATCAACCACGGTGCAATGTGCAAGCAACATGATGCAAAACATGTCATGATATGCGGGATGTGATATGCGATGCATATGCATGTTTCGGAAAGGAAAGATTGAACCTGGTCTCAACATGGAAAACCAAGAGTTCCAATGGAAAGATGAGTTGATTTCGGTCGAAATCGATATAAAGATCACCGGAATCGGATGCACGGTTTGCAAATGGCAAGCAAAACAATAATGGCGCAAAGCTGCGATTAACAGCACGAGGCCATCTAAATGCAACAAGAACAACAAGCTACTGCACTCTAACATAGCAACAAATCACATGGCAGTGATCCAATCAAGATTCTTGACAAAATATGAACACTGAGCTACGGCTAAATCACACAATAGCATGTTCAAACAAGCATGACAAAAGTGCAAAAGATATCAGGTTACAAACTTAATGAAATTAACATGTCAGGAATTTAACACCAGGAAGCAATGTTTAGAGCAAGATAACAACATGCTATAGGAACATATCATGGCAAAGCAAGGCATGGCATGAAGCCACTCAAAGCATACAACAAAAGTCCCTTACTGACCATAAGCCAAAAGGGATCAAAAAATACAATGGCAACCATGTGAACATAGCAAGTTTCGTTAACAGATTCAGACTTAGCAGAAAACTGGAACATGGCAAAACAGATTCACGTAGGCATGTTTACAAGCTCGATGCACTCACCACAAGGCATTGCATGTCAAACTAAGCATACACCCAGCAAGTAGACATGATAAATAAGCTAACCATGGCAAGCGCACACTCATAGCATGCATGGATAAACTACAACAACCTCGGCAAAATTGCTTAACATGTAAACAATATTCCAGGAACATTTTATAGCAAAAGTAGAGCAATATTGAGTCATGCTAGGGGACTCCATAATTGCAAACAAAGACATGGATGGATAGAGCATAACATTATCTCAAAATCATCCTTACTGAACATGCTCAAAAGAGGCATGGATCACTCTTTAGCAACATGAATACATGGCATAAAAATATTAACAGGGCAAAGACTTAGAAGATTTCTAAGCCCCTGAAATCAGCAACATTACGAGAGCTACTTTGCATGCTTGTGCTAGTCACCACAAAGATCACAAAAATACATGGCATACACCCCTGTAAAGATGGCATGGCATACTTCAAAACACATGTAGGGCTCAAGTTCATAGGAGGCACACATGAATCATGGCAAAAATGACAAATGTCCAATCTCGGATAAGAATCTGAAACTAACATTACATAGCACTCTTGCAACAGCATTTTAGGGCATCAAGATGAACTCATATGAACATGGTGCAATGGAATGAAATGAAGTACTCATCGAGACGAACAATTTGATATGCTATACGCCCAAAACAAAGCCATGGGTGCAGAGTTATGATGCCATGAAGAATGCAAAAAAATTACTGGGACTTGGTAGAAAAATGACCTCCCAGATCTAGTGTTTACTGTGGCGGTCGGGCGCACGCGAACCGAGGCGGCTCGAGCTCACCGGAGTTGAGGTAGATTCCGGCCGGGGCTCGCTGGAGAGACGAAGGGGCGGCGCGGGCGGAGACCGGCGAGGCGCAGCGGCGCTTGGGTGCGGTCGGGCGGCAGCTGGGCATGGCGTCGAGGCGGCGCGGGGTTGGCGGTGCTTGCCGGCATTGACGGCGATCGGCGAGGTCGGCTGCAGTGGCTTGCGGCGGAGGAGGCGAACGACGGCGAGGCGGAGGGCGGCGCGGGGCACCGGATGGGCCTCAGGGGCCCTCCTCGGGCCTAGGAGGGCCGCGGCGCGGGAGACGGCCGGCAGGACACGCGGCGCTCTCTGATTGGTCCGAGCGCGGCGGCGATTTCGTCCGGTGGCGGGCGGACACGTCCGGCCGCGCGGAGGGGAGAGGGATCTAGGGTTTGATCCAAAAATTTCGGCGGAGATGCCTTTTTATAGGTAGTGGGAGCTAGGAGGCTCCAAATTGAGCATGGTTTGCGGCCACGCGATCGTGATCGAATGACCGAGATTATGGAGGGGGTTTAGGTGGGTTTTGGGCCACTTTGGAGGGGTGTTGGGCTGCAACACACACGAGGCCTTTACGGTCCCTCGGTTAACCGTTGGAGTATCAAACTAAGTCCAAATGGCACGAAACTTGACAGGCGGTCTACCGGTAGTAAACCAAGGCCGCTTGGCAAGTCTCGGTCCAATCCGAGAAGGTTTAACACCCACACATGAAAATAGGTAAAAAGGGACGCCGCAGGACATAGGAGCGCCGGAATGCAAAACGGACAACGGGGTAGATGCTCGGATGCGTGAGATGAACACGTATGCAAATGCGATGCACACGATGACATGATATGAGATGCATGACAAAGACAAAAGCAACACGAATACAAAAACCCGACAATGAGGAAAATTCATAACTTAGTGCTGGAAATGGCAAGAGTTGGAATACAAATATGGCAGGTTACATACGGGGTGTTACAACACTCCACCACTACGAAAGGATCTCGCCCCGAGATCTAGGACTGGAAAAACTCTGGATATTTGGAACTGAGGTGGTCCTCGCGTTCCCAGGTGGCTTCACGGTCGGAATGATGTGACCACTTCACTTTCTGGAATTTGATAGACTTGTTGCGAGTCTTGCGCTCAGTTTATTCAAGAATAGCAACGGGGTGCTCATGATAAGTCAGGTCTTCCTGGAGATCAATCTCTTCAAAGTTGATGGTGTGGTCAGGAGTCTTGAAACACTTGCGGAGTTGAGACATGTGAAACACGTCGTGCACGTTTGCAAAGTTGGATGGAAGCTCAAGTTGATAGGCGAGATCACCTCTTTTGCCAATGATCTTGAAAGGACCCACATATCTAGGGGCAAGCTTCCCTTTGATACCGAAGCGATGAGTACCTTTCATTGGAGAGACGTGGAGGTAGACATGGTCTCCGATCTCGAAAGCCAAGTCACGATGTTTGCTATCATAGTAAATCTTCTGGCGCGATTGCGCGGCTTTGAGATTTTCACGAATGAGTTTGCACATTTCTTCAGCCTCTGTGATCAAGTCATTGCCAAGAAGTTGGCATTCACCTGTCTTTGACCAATTAAGAGGAGTACATCACTTTCTACCATAGAGAATCTCGAATGGGGCCTTGCCCGAACTCGCTTGAAAGCTGTTGTTGTAGGAGAACTCGGCATATGGAAGACAATCTTCCCACTTCATACCAAAATAAATGACACATGCCCTGAGCATATCTTTAAGAATTTGATTGACTCGCTCGACTTGGCCACTGGTTTGAGGATGAAAAGCTGTGCTGAAGTGAATGTTGGTGCCCATGGCCTTCTGAAAAGAATCTAAGAACTTAGAAGTGAAGATGCTACCACGATCTGAAGATATCAACTGCGGAATGCCGTGCAGAGAGACAATCCTGGAGGTATATAGCTCTGCCAACTGAGCTGCTGTGATAGATTCTTTGATAGGCAGAAAATGAGCCACTTTAGTGAGCTTGTCGATGACAACGAAGATAGAATCATTGCCACGCTTGGACTTTGGAAATCCAGTCATGAAGTCCATCTCAATATGGTCAAACTTCCATTCTGGAATGGCAAGAGGTTGGAGGAGACCAGCTGGTCATTGGTGTTCTACTTTCACTCTTCTGTAGACATCACATTCATTCACGAACTGAGCAATCTCGCGCTTCATTCGAGTCCACCAATACGACTGCTTGAGGTCCTGGTACATCTTTGTACTTCCAGGGTGAATAGAGGGGAGCGAATTGTGAGCGTCATTCATAATGACTTTACGAACGTCACCCTTAGTGTTGGAGATATAGCTACCAGGTATGACCCGCCCCGGAGGGGCCGGGTCAACCCAAATGGTGGGTTACGAAAGAAGCCAGTGATATTCAAAGTGATAGTTTATTAAGACTTGTAGAAGGTGTAAAGCCCAAAGGCAATTTGAGGCCCAACATTGTAAACCACCATATGTAAAGAAAGGCATATAAAAGAAGTCACCGAGCCGGACACATTTATGAGCCGACCGAGACTCTGTAGGCCGCCAGGCGTCCACTCGTGTATATAAGGGGACGACCCGGCGGCGGTTTAGGGGAAGAGACAACCAGATCGATAACCAAGCTGGCGTGTCGAGCCCCTTGGAGATCGAAACCTCAGCAATACCAATCTCAACTAGACGTAGGCTTTTACCTTCATCGTAAGGGGCCGAACTAGTATAAAAACTCTCTCTTGTGTCCTTTGTCCCGATTAACCCCTTTAAGCTTCCTAGTGCGATGGCCCTACGACTAAGTCCTTGCTCTAGGACATCTGTCGTGTCAACTCCACGACACTTGGCGCCCACCGTGGGGCCAACGCACGGTGGATTTGAGTTCTTGAAGGGCAACTTCGAAGGGCTCAAGGGATACGCTATGGGCCGGATGACCAAGAGTCGTCGCGGCAAGCTCTACATCGACGACGAAGGCTGGGGCCCTAAGGCTGGCTCAATCGAGTACGAGTACTGGGTCCCCTTCGACGGAATTCACATCTTCATCGGCCGGATCGGCGAGTCAGGCCCTGAGCCGGACGTCCACACCGACCTCATCAAAACGGCTCAGCATGCAAGGACCGCCCGTGTTTAATCTGTCATGAAGCAGGCCTTCGCAGGCTGCATCCACAGCGGTGAATACTCTGAAGGATCGGTAATGGGCGGTGAGATGGCCGTCTGTTCTGACACTGCATCGTCAATAGGTGAGATGGCAGCAGTTACAAGACGACATGCTCGGGGGTTGTTCCGATGGCAGCAGTATTCCGGACCCCTTTGAGCCGCTGAATTGGGCCAGAGTTTCATGGCAGGCACACAGCCTAGACAGAACTCCACCGCAGCGATAGCAGCAGCTACTGGGTCGGCTGCAGCCGGGTCAGGAGACCCCGCGCTCCTCCCGGCTCAGATTTTAATGGACCTCATGGATAAGCTGACGGCTCTGTTAACCGTCGTGGTAGAGCCGGTGGATAAAGCCCAGCACGACGCAGAGGTGGCACATGTACGCGAGGAGATGGTGCAAGCCAAGGAAAATCTAGCCGCGGAGGAGACCCTGATGGCAGCAGAACGAGCAGCTTTGGATGCTCGTCCTCAACAACTTCAAGCAGAAACTTTCCGGCTCTCGGTGGATCTTAACGCATCAAACGAGGTCATGAGGAGGAGGCATCAGAAAACTCAGTCACGCCTACCTCTGACGCTGGATCCGAGGAACCTGTTCCACACACCCGGGGCTGGGGGAGCAACCCGCCGGAGGCAAACCGGGCCACGACACCCGGTGCACTAGTTCAGCCACGCGCCATGGAGCCACCGCGTATAAACGCAACTCCTCCTCATTATGTGCCAACACCTCCAGGTCAGTTCTCCAACACTCTGGAAAACCTCATCGCCACATCGGCTCGTTTGGCGGCTCTCCCAATGGAAGGCGACTCGCCGGCGGCAATTGAAACCCGGAGGGTAAGAGAACTACTTCAAATAGCTCTGGCCCAGCAGGATGCATACTCCTACAGGCGAGAAAGGATCCATTCAACTCCTCGCCCAAGCCGGAGCCCGAGTTACAGTCGGCACATGGAGTCTGCAGAGATGTCAAGTAATGCTCAGTGCCACAACCGGCCATATAGGCATGAGCCGGTGCGGGCTGGAGCCCTTAATTTAGCGGATCAAGAGAGGATTCGTCAAGAGGCAGAACGAGCGGTTCAAATGGCGGCAGAGCAGGCGACTCATCAGACCTTTCTGGCTTATCCAGCAACCTCAGTTGAGGCAGGAGTGGCCACAAGAACCGGAGGTGTGCCTTGCTTGGTGCCGGCCATACTCAATGAGCGGTTGCTAAAGGACTTCAAGGGGCCTCGTAGGGTGCCTAATTACACGGTTGATCTACAGCCGGGGGCTTGGATTGAGAGTTTTGAGATGGCTATGGAACTATTGGAGGTTAGCGACGCTACAATGGCCAAGTATTTTACCATGATGTTGGATGGAACAGCTCGTATTTGGTTGAAAGGATTGCGACCCAATTCTATTTGTTCATGGGCAGAGTTGAAGGCTCGGTTCATCCAGAACTTTAAGGACACGTGTAAGCAGCCTATGTCAATTGTGGACCTGACCAACTGCAAGCAAGAGGATGGTGAATCCACAACTCATTAGGTGCGCCGGGTCAAGGAAATAATACGTTCGTCTGATAAGATGGATGCTAGCTCATTAGTTTTAATGTTGGAGAAAAATGCCGTTTTGAACCTCTGAAGCAGAAGCTGGGACGGCTCAAATGTAACTGTAATGACATGGGAACATTGATGGTGGCTCTCGTCAAGTATGCTAATTCTGATACCACTAAGGACCCGGCGTCTGACGAAGAAAAGGCAACAAAGGGAAAGAAGAAAGGCAACGACAAGGGTCACCAGCATAACCCGGCAAATTAGGGAGGTAATAAACGTAAGGCTGATGAGCTTGTTGCTAATACCAATGCATAGGGTGGTAATCAACGGCGCAAGGGCAGACAGCCCCCTTGATCGGGCGGGTCAGGCCCCACCCTTGAACAGTTGTTGAATGAACCTTGTCCAAAGCACGGCACCCAGGAGAAACCAGCTACTCACCTGTGGAAGGATTGCACGATCCTGAGGGCATTTAAAAATTCAAATGCGTTCGATGGGGGTCACGGCCCAGGTGGCGGTTCAGGTGGAAGCGGCTTTCAGGGCCCGGGCGCCGGTTCAGGCAGAGGAGGTTTTCACGGTCAAGGTTATCCTGGTCACCAAGGGGGATATAATCAGCAACCCGGCCAGGGTAATCAGCAGCAGCAATCCGGTTATCAGAGCAACCCGAAGCAGCTGAGTAGTGGGCAATACCATGTATTTACCACCAGTTTATGTAAAAGGGACCATAAACTTCACAAGAGAGCCGTTAATGCCGTTGAGCCGGCGGTTCCACGCTATCTACGTTGGTCAGAATAGCCTATTGTGTGGAGCAGAGAGGATCGCCCGCCCCGGGTTGATAATCCGGGTCACTTGGCTTTGGTAGTAGCACCTCAGGTTCGTGGATACAAGTTTACTAAAGTACTCATGGACGGATGCAGCAACATCAACATCCTCTACTATGAGACATTCCGCCGGATGGGATTGACTGATAAAAATCTTAAACAATCCAACAATGTTTTTCACGGTGTGGTACCTGGTAAGTCAGCATATCCAGTTGGTAAGATTGAACTAGAAGTAGCCTTTGGGGATGAGTATGACTCCAGAGCGGAGAAATTAACCTAGGAGGTGGTTAAGATCAAGAGCCCATATCATGTTCTGTTTGGGCGGCCGGCTTACGCCAAGTTCATGGCTCGGCCGTGTTATGTGTATTTGTAGCTCAAGATGCCGGGTCATAAGGGCACCATTACGGCACATGGGAGCAGGAAGATAGCCTTGGAGTGTGAAGAACGTGATGCTCCCTATGCTGAATCTGTCTGTGCAACAGAAGAGTTAAAATTTTACAAAGATCATCTTGACCCGGCGGACATGACGTCATTAAAAGAACCCACAACAGAGCATGAGCCGGTGTTGAAATTCAAATTAGCTGATGACACCAAGATGGTTGATTTTGTGCCTGGCGATTCATCCAAATAGTTCATCATCAGCACAAACTTGGATCCAAAATAGGAAAGCGCGCTCATCGAGTTCATCCGTGAGAACCGGGACATCTTTGCATGGAAACCTTCAGACATGCTGGGTGTCCCGAGGGAACTCGCTGAGCACACTCTTAATATTGATCCAAAATTCAAACTTGTCTGACAGTTTCTCCGACGGTTCAATGAAGAAAGGCGCAAGGCCATTGGAGAAGAGGCGGCCCGGCTCTTAGCAGCCGGGTTCATTGTGGAGGTCATTCACCTAGAGTGGTTAGCTAACCCGTTGCTTGTACTCAAAAAGAATGGCACCTGGCGTATGTGTGTAGATTACATAGATCTGAACAAAGCTTGTCTGGCTGATCCTTTTGCTCTCCCTCGTATTGATAAGATCATTGATGCTACTGCGGGTTGCGCACGTTTGAGTTTCTTGGATGCTTATTCCAGTTATCATCAGATTAAGATGGTGATCTAGGATCAGGAGAAGACAGCTTTTATTACTCCTTTTGGAGCTTTCTGCTATGTGTCTATGCCTTTCGGGCTTAAGAGTGCCCATGCGACTTACCAACGGTGTGTGCAGAATTGTCTTCACGATCAGATTGGGCGTAATGTTCATGCTTATGTGGATGACATGGTGGTGAATTCCAGGAAAGAGGATACCTTAGTCACAGATCTGAAAGAGACTTTTGATAATCTCCAGGTCTACAAGATGATGCTTAACCTGGCCAAGTGTGTTTTTGGAGTCCCAGCTGGCAAGCTTTTGGGTTTTTTGGTGTCCAACTGAGGTATTGAAGCTAACTCGGAGAAAATCAAGGAAATTACATCCCTAGCCAAACCAACATGCGTCAATGATGTCCAGCGGTTGGCGGGTCATGTTGCTGCTTTGAGCCGGTTCATAAGCCGGTTAGGGGAAAAGGCAATGCCACTGTATCAAATGATGAAGAAAACCGATGCTTTTGTTTGGAGTGATGCTGTGAATGCTGCTTTTGAGGATCTGAAGACACAACTTGCTGAGCCGCTAGTCCTGGCTGCTCCAATTGAGAAAGAGCCATTATTGTTATACGTGGCTGCCAACTCATGAGCTGTTAGCGTGGCTATTGTGGTAGAGCGCAAGGAGGCTGGCAAGGAGCATCCGGTTCAACGGCCGGTTTATTACGTCAGTGAAGTGCTAATTGAATCTAAGCAACGATATCCACATTGGCAGAAGCTTGTATATGGGGTGTTCATGGCAAGCCGGAAGTTTAAGCATTACTTTCAGGCCATCCAATCACTATGGTTAGCTTAGCTTCTTTGGGAGACATTATTCAAAACAGAGAAGCCACTGGGTGAATCGCCAAGTGGGCAATAGAGCTTGGGTCTCATGGGTTGAAGTATGTTCCACGTACTGCGATCAAATCTCAAGCCCTGGTTGACTTTATCAACGACTAGACAGAGATACAGCTGCCAGAAGAGAAACCAGACAACATGTATTGGACTATTCATTTTGATGGGTCCAGGCAGTTGGAAGGCTGAGGGGCTGGAGTTGTGCTAACTTCCCCATGAGGTGACAATTTTTTTATGTGTTACAGTTGATGTTTCCTTGCACTAACAACGCAGAAGAGTATGAAGCCTTGCTCCATGGTCTTCGAGTGGCGAAAGAGATGAGCTTGATCCGGGTTAGATGTCTTGGTGACTCGAATCTCGTGGCTCAACAGGTATCTGGCAAGTGGGATTCCAAGGACCCTCTCATGGCGGCTTATCGCCGGGAGGTTGATGCTGTTGCAGGACATTTTAAAGGTTATTAGGTGGAGCACATTGACCGTTGAAAGAACGAAGCAGCTGATGCCTTAATCCAGTTGGGGTCTCAGCGTAAGCTGGTGCCACCTAACACCTTTTTGGATGTTTTGCATAACCCCTGTGTCAAGTTTCCCATAGAAGAAGATTTAGCTGTTCCTGACCCGGAGGCGCAGTTGGTAGCGGCTCTTCATGTTATCCCAGATTGGACGGTGCCATTCTTGGCTTACATGACCCGGGGAGAGTTGCCAGCGGATGAGACCCTGGCTCGATAGATAACCCGGTGGTCTAAGTCCATGACGATTTTGGATGGAGAGTTATATCATCGCAGTGTTTCCGGAGCGTTTCAGCGATGTGTTTCCCCCAAAGAAGGTCAAGAAATCCTTTATGAGATCCATGAAGGCGATTGTGGTCATCATGCCGGCTCAAAATCTTTAGTGGCCAAGGCGTTTCGTCACGGTTTTTACTGGTTGACGGCTCACGCTGATGCAGAAGATCTAGTCAGTAGATGTGATGGATGTCAAAACTTTGCATGACGAGCGCATGTGCCGGCTCAAGAGCTCCGGATGATTCCAATCACTTGGCCGTTTCCAGTCTGGGGACTTGACATGGTGGGACCTTTCAAAAGGTCTAAAGAAAAAAAGACACATCTCTTGGTGGCAGTTGATAAGTTCACCAAGTGGGTTGAGGCGGAGCCTGTGAGTAAGTGACGTAGCCACGGCGGTTCAATTCATGAAAAAGTGATCTTCCATTTCGGTTTTCCACACAGTATTATCATGGACAATGGCACTAATGTTTCCCAAGGGGCTATGGAAGAGTTTTGTCAACGAGAATACATCCGGCTTGATGTTTCTTTTGTAGCTCATCCTCAATCCAATGGTCAAGCTGAGAGAGCCAATCAGGAAATTTTGAAAGGGCTAAAACCCCGGCTTATGGTTCCTTTAAAGTGAACGCCGAGTTGTTGGGTAGAGGAATTACCCTCAGTGTTATGGAGTATCAACACTACGCCCAATATGTCTACATGTTACACACCTTTCTTCATGGTTTATGGAGCAGAAGCAGTATTGCCTAGTGACATCCGTCATGAGTCGCCCCGTGTGGCGGCTTATGTTGAAGCTAATAATGAACAAGCCATACAGGATGCACTTGACTTGTTGGATGAAGAAAGAGACTTAGCAGCGGCCAGGTCAGCAATTTATCAATAGGACCTGCATCGTTATCACAGCCGCCGGGTTAAGTCCAGAACTTTTCAGGAAGGCGACTTGGTGCTCCGGCTCATCCAGTATCTGTCAGATGCACACAAGTTATCTCCACCTTGGGAAGGACCTTTTGTGGTCAGTAAGAACCTAAACAATGGGTCATATTACCTCATTGACGTTCGAGAGCACAAAGACTCACGTAGGTCGGAGGAAGAGACCCGCCGGCCGTGGAACATTGCTCAACTTCGGCCATACTACACCTGAGCCACCGGCTCTCATCATGTACATACGTTCACATAGTATATACCATGATAAGCAATAAAGTAAGACCATCAGTCTCTTTTCCTTTCAAAAGACTACGTTTTTTCTCATTTTCCAATGACTATTAAGGAGCTGATCATATTTGAATCAAGTCTAACCTTTTTCCAGCTTATGATCATATCCGAATCTAGCTGCAAATCTCATGGTCACTTGGGGGCTTCCTATTCAAACATAGGTCGTATTCGAACCAAAGAGAACATAGCTGTTGTAACCCTCTTGATTGGCTCAAGGCCAAAACTCACTTGGGGGCTTCTTGATCATTTCCGAATCATGGCTCAACCCCTTTTGATTCCGACTTGGATCGTATTCGAATAAGGGTCTTAAAAACCTCTCAAGGTCATTTGGGGGCTTCCTGTTCAAACATAGGTCATATTCGAACCAAAGAGAACATAGCTGTCGGTACCCTCTTGATCGGTGCAACGCCAAAGCCACTGGGGGCTATATGGTCGTATTCGAACCTTAGCTTAACCCCTTTGGTCCGGTTTACTGGTCGTATTCGAATCAGAAACCCCCACCTTTTTTAAATACAGGGTTAAATTATGTTTATTACTATATTATTTGCCTTTTTAGCTTTTTGTTGTTTCAATATTGCAAACAATTGGCCTGATCTTCTTCACCCGCTCAACTATTTGGCAGCGTCGCCGCCCGAGTCACTCACACCGGCGGCTTACGGATCAAAAGGTACAACCTATCAAGGTATAGTAATTATTGAGTATTCATCACCCGGATTATTTAAACCGGCGATCTAAGGATCAAAAGGAACAAGGAAAAGAGTTCAAACATGGCAGAGACAAACATTAAACGATGCATACATTGGCATCTGGAAACACAGATTCACATAGAAGTATTTTATGCGCGATGGCATAAGCAAACATGCGGTGGTTTAACATCTAAGTTATTACAAGGCTTTATAAGCCCATGAAGATGTTCATTGTCCCTCCCTCGCCGGTTCACCACCTTCTGTATGCTGGAAGTTGGGTTTTGACCAATCAAAGCCATTCAAGGCCACAAATTCGGCTTCGTCGTCTATCAGGCCGACCGGGTCAACCTCTGGGGCAAATGTATCTTCTCTCACTGGTGGGATCAAATTTGTTACTTTATATGAGGGAGTGGCCATCTTCTTATTCTCACTATCAAAACCCGGCTGGTACTTGTCGACATTGGTGTCATCTCCAAGGCTAGTTGCCTGAGGCCGGACTTCGCGTACACAAGCCATGAAGTCATCCTGATCAAAAGGAGACACGTCCTCCTTCACGGTGGGATAGCCCCTTGCTACATCCACTGGGTCTAGGTCTGGCACCCAAGCCTTAGAGCGGCTTAGGGCAGTCAAGGCTCCGGCTCGCCCGCAAGAGCGTTTTACTTCTTGGAACCTGGCAGGAAGGATAGACAGCTTCTTCAGGACATCGCTGAGCCGGTTGGTTCCTTGATTAGCAGGAGAGATGGCAGCCAGAGCTCGTTGTGCGCCAATATACAATTGTTCAACCAAAATATATACTGCCTTCAGTTTAATCAATGGGTCTTGGCTTAGATTCTTGCTTCGAGGAACTGCATATATTTTTTACACACAAAACCAGTTGGTGGATTATACTCCGGTTTGGCAAAAAACACATAAAAGATCAAGTCAGGCAATGTACCAAAGATAGCAGCTACCATCTGAGACACCCGTCCCTTTAAACCGTTCAGTTCTATTTAAATCTCTTTCAGAGCTGTTTCGGCTGTCTTAGCTCGTTGGGTCAGAAGTGTTTTTTCCTTTTCCCAAGTTTTCTCCTTGGCAGCAAAGCTGGTCTTCAAATTTTCCATTGCAGAGAGGCTTATTTGCAGTTTGGAGTTAGAAGATTTGATTTCTGTCTCCTGACTTGCTAGCCGGGTCTTTGCATCAGTTAATTGAGAGTTCAACTTAGACAAAGCATTCTGTACAAACATTCAGATAAGTCAAGACTTGGTTTCAAATTCAAAATTCCAAATTCAAGGTTCAAGTCTCAAGTACTTTACAAACAAACCACTTGACACTTGGGGGCTAATGTATGCCAAATCAAATTTCTACGATTCTACAAACATATTTAAAGTCCCAAGTACTTTACAAAGTAACAACACTTGGCACTTGGGGGCTAATGTATGCAGTTCAGCAAGTTTATCAAGGTTAAGCTGGAGTATTAAATACTTAGAAAATGTTCTTAAAAACAATTTTAAAGTACCGATTCATTTATGATCAAAATGAACCGGTCCTTGGGGACTACAGGTGAAGTTTTGTTCTATCAATGTCCAGCAAAGATTCAGAGTTAAAAGTCTTGGCCTATATTTCAAAGTCTACAGGTTATTCTGTTTCTCTCATAATCTGAAGACTTGGGGGCTGAAGGAATACAAGTAAACCGGAAAAATGTACTTCATACTTCAATTGAAGCTGCTTGACCATCTCAATCTCAGACTCGCGACTGGAGTGTACATGACTGAGATAGCCGGATAAAATGTCAGTGGCATTGAGACGGTCATAATTGACAACATCAAAGCGAACTTTCTGCCTCTCCAACGCCTCTTGCTTTGCTGTACACCGAGCCAGCACCGTTGGGTTCCCCGGCTCAACAAAGCGGCTCCCAGTAATTTGAACATCTTGAGCAGATGGAGACGGAGGGTTGGTTAAGCTTGACGATCTAGTTGTAGAAGGATTCACAGTGGCTTCGTCAAAAGACGGCTCAGGAGGATTTCTTTCATTGTTAATAGGCGGGTCTTCTCGAGCATCAGTTAAGGGAGAAGGTGGCCTAGCCGGGTCAGACGCCACCACTAGCGGGTCTTCCGCCGGTTTTGCTGCCTTCACCTTTTTTGATTTAGCTTGGCTGCTAAAAATGTTGCGGGATTGTCAGTATAAAGATAGAATTGAAAACCCGGAAGAAAAGAGGATTTCTGATTACCCGGGAGCAGTCTTAAAAGCCGGGAATTGGGTTTGTGAAGAGTCGCCAGAGGAACGAGACACCTCCTAAAAGAATAAGAAAGATTTAAAAGAAATACAAGGAGAAGGATCCATTAAGAAGAGTTAAAGACAAAAATAAGTAAACCTCATTCGGACGTTTCCGAGGAGTTTGTTGAGGGACGACAGCCGGTTCATCTTCAAACCCAGCTTCACGGCAGCTTTCATGTTACTGCTTTTCCAAATGAAAGTTGGGATCCAAGTGAGCTAAAGGGTTAGAAAACCTTACTTTACGGATCACTCGTCGAACTTTGTGTCTTGGTAAGGGCTCTGAGTCGGAGGAAATAATAGTTACCTCTGCTTCCCCGGCCTGACTGGCCCCAGTGTCATCCTGGTAAGGATCAGTGTCAACAAGATTGTTAAAAAATTGGCCAAGGTAATCAAGGGCTACCTCCAAGTCAGATGTGTCATCAAGTTTCATCAAATCTTCAGCAGTGGTCTTCTTTTTCTTCTTCGACTTCCGGGTCGTTTGCTTGGCGTTCATGGCGGCGATTTTCGCCTTCTTGGCGCTTCATGGTCATATTTTACTTTCCAAAAGTCAGAATTAGCCTACAAAGACAAGAGGAAAGATCAGTGCTAAACAATACGGCTAGGCAAAATACCAAGGGAAAGAGATCAGAATATCCTTACCTCTGGTACCGGGTTAAGTTTACAGAAGGGATTTAACCCAACAATACTTCAGTCTTCATATTTCACGTTCACCAAAAGGTTTGACATTGAGACAATGTCTTCTTTGGTTAGTTGAACCTGGCTATGACGAAGAGAGTCGTCCGGGCCTCCACCATATTCATACATGAATTTTGATTGACGGCTTAATGGAATAACCCACCATGAGATCCAGCAGCGGGCCAGATCAACTCCAGTTAAACCGTTCCCCAACAATGCGTTGATTCTTCTGATGGATGGAAGAAACCTCTTGCGTTCAGCAATAGTAAGTTTATTTGGGAGGGCGAACTTGGAGTCAAGACGATCGGGGCATTAACCCGGCAGCGGTTTCTCGTTGGCTGGTGAGATGTCCTAACAGTAAAACCAAGTTTGGTTCCAGTCCTTTGGGTGACTTGGTAAAACTATGAGAGGGAAGACAGCACCCTGCCGGCACTGAATTGAGATGCCTCCGAGCTATAAGCTAGGACTGTTGGTGCACTCATTCTGCCGGTTCAGATAGAAGTATTCTGTAAACAGTTCTACAGTCGGCTCTTGCTGAAGGTATACCTCACAGAGCACTTGGAAATTACAAATATTGGATATGGAATTGGGCCCAATGTCCTGAGGATGAAGTTTGAAAAAATGAAGGACCTCTCTGAAGAATTTTGAACCGGGCGGTGAGAAGCCACGGTTCATGTGGTCAATGAAGACAATCACCTCGCCGTCTTTTGGATTGGGTCGTTCTTCCTCCGGGTCAGGAGCGCGATAAGACATGACGGTTTTTGAGGGCAGAAACCCAATGAGGAAGAACTCTTTTAAACATTCCTCAGTTATGGCTGAGGGGACCCAGTTACAGATAGTGGGTGTCTTTGACGGCATAATGTGCAAGGAACTGAAAAAGGAAAAAACAGCATGCCGGTTCAGTTTACGGTAAGATTAACAATTAAAGGATGAAGATGTAAAACAAGTAATGGCAGCTTAACTAAGGGCTAATGGCATATAAGGAAAAGAAAGCCGGAGCGGTAAGCCGCCATGACTACAGATTCCTTCAGAAAGCGGATTCAGCTAAGTCTTGGCATAAACAAGTTTCACTGAGCTATTATTATTATTTTGGATCAAATGGCCATCCCAAACAAGAAAATATTCTAGACCTTAAAATCTAGTACAGATGAATTCGTCAGCTATAATGAAGCATCTATACAGGAAAAAGGGATCTACTGATATCAAAAACAGACGCAAAAGAACTACCGCGCGAGTTATACTTCCTTTTTGGATCAGAAGAAGTTGCGGAAGAAGAACTACAAGAAGATCCGTGATGAACAGCGAAGAACATTAATGAACTCGCAAACCTAATACAGATCTAGGTGCGAGAGAAGGAAGGAACGTACAAGATGCAGGTCTACTGCGAAGAGTCCCTGCGTTTCACTGGACAAACTCAGGGTGATGCAGCGGCCGGCGTTGAGGGCGACGGTGAGTGCTACGGCGGCGACGGAGCTCGAGAGGCAGAGAAGGGTAGCGATAGGAAGAAGACAAAGAGAGAGAGAGAGAGAGAGAGAGAGAGAGAGAGAGAGAGAGAAGAATGAGGAAGGCTCGGGAAAGCCTATTTATGAGGACAGGTGCGAATAGACGGGCGCAAAAATCAAGGGAGAACCGAATAATGGTTATCCAGCTATGAGGGCGCCTCGATTCTCGAGAAGCATTAAAGATAAAAGATCCATTGAAGATTGACATCATGAAAGTCTTTTGCGTTTCCAAGAGATGACGTCATGGCGGGTTACAGAGTTTTGTCAGGCAGAAGAAGATGGATTTCATCTAAGTGTTGAAGATTGACAAAGAACAAAGTTCAAAGTCAACCTGGGGCCTAATGTTGGAGATATAGTTACCAGGTATGACCCGCCCCGGAGGGGCCGGGTCAACCCCAATGGCGGGTTACAAAAGAAGCCAGTGATATTCAAAGTGATAGTTTATTAAGACTTGTAGAAGGTCTAAAGCCCAAAGGCAATTTGAGGCCCAACATTGTAAACCACCATATGTAAAGAAAGGCATATAAAAGAAGTCACCAAGCCGGACACGTTTTATGAGCCGACCGAGACTCTGTGGGCCGCCAGGCGTCCACCCGTGTATATAAGGGGACGACCCAGTGGCGGTTTAGGGGAAGAGACAACCAGATCGATAACCAAGCCGGCGTGTCGATCCCCTTGGAGATCGAAACCTCAGCAATACCAATATCAACTAGGCGTAGGCTTTTACCTTCATCGTAAGAGGCCAAACTAGTATAAAAACTCTCTCTCGTGTCCTTTGTCCCGATTAACCCCTTTAAGCTTCCTAGTGCGATGGCCCTATGACTAAGCCCTTGCTCTAGGACATCTGCCATGTCAACTCCACGACACTTAGGAACAACAATGCGATCCTCGAAGAATAGAGTATCCTTGTCATCGAGGCGATAGCACTTGTACTTGGGTTGACTCTTGGCAATCCCAATCTTCACCTTCTTCACCATAGCATCAAGAAGTTGATCCTCACGAATCTGATCTTCCAAAGTAGGTGAGACTTGGAGGTTGGCAAGGAATCCTTGAGGAACAACTTGGAGAATAAGTTTGCGGAAAGCTTCACAAAGTTTCGGTTGATAAGGCTTGAGAATCAAACTGTTGCAGTAAGCCTTCTCGCTCAATGCATCAGCAATTACATTGGCCTTGCCTGGAGTATATTCGATACTCGGATTATACTCTTGAATCATTTCGACCCAACGAGTCTGCCTGAGGTTGACGTTTGGCTGAGTGAAGATGTACTTGAGACTCTTATGATCAGTGAAGATGTCCACTTTCCTTCCCAACAAGAGATGTCTCCATGTTAAAAGAGCATGGACAACTGCCGCCAACTCAAGGTCATGAGTGGGGTAGTTCTTTTCGTTGGGATTCAATTGGCGAGAGGTATAGGCCACAACTTTCTTCTCTTGCATCAGCACTGCACCGAGACCTTCAAGGGAAGCGTCACAGAAAACCTCGAACGGTTTGGATTCATCAGGAGGAGTCAGAACTGGAGCTGTGACTAACTTCTCTTTGAGGGTGTTGAAAACGATGTCACATTCAGGCGACCAGACATACTTCACATGCTTCTGGAGAAGGTTGGAAAGAGGCTTCGCGATCTTAGAGAAGTTCTCAATGAACCTTCAACAATAGCTTGTGAGCCCAAGGAATCTGCGGAGTTGCTTCACATTCTGAGGCGGTTCCCAATTCACAATTGCAGACACCTTCTCAAGATTAACAGCTATGCCCTTGGCGGAGATGATATGCCCTAGGTAGAGAACCTCATTGAGCCAAAACTCGCACTTTGAAAACTTCACATAGAACTGATGTTCTTTGAGTTTATCCAGCACCAATCTCAAATGCTTGGCATGATCCTCCTTGTTCTTGGAAAAGACCAAAATGTCATTGAGGTAGACCAAGACGAAGTCATTTGTGTAGGCGTTGAAGATGAAGTTCATCATGCGAGAGAATGTTGGAGGAGAGTTGACAAGGCCGAAAGACATGACAGTGTATTCATATGAACCATAGCTAGTTCTGAATGCTGTCTTGGGGATATCTTCTTCACGAATGCGAATCTGATGATAGCCCATACGGAGGTCAAGCTTGGAGAAAACTTGAGCACCTTTGAGTTGTTCAAAAAGCTCATTGATGTTGGGAAGTGGGTACTTGTTCTTTATTGTCTTCTTGTTCAATGGACGGTAGTCGACACAAAGGCGGTCCGTTCCATCCTTCTTCTTGACAAAAAGAACACCACAACCCCATGGAGAAGAACTTGGTCGGATGAGACCCATACGCTCTTGAATATCGAGTTGTTTCTTCAGCTCCTTCAACTCTTCAGGTCGAAGCTTGTAAGGACGTTTGCAAACAGGTTCCGTGCCAGGCTCAAGATCGATGACGAATTCAACTGGCCGGTGCGGAGGCATTCCTGGAAGCTCTTCTGGAAAGACGTCTTGATATTCACAAACGACTGGAATCTGAGAGATGGCATCCAACTCGCTCTTCTCATTGAGAGAAAACAGACGAATTGTATCATCACGAGCGGCAAAGATGATTACATCCTCAGACGAATGTGTCAATTGAATCTGCCTGGCAGAACAATCAAGCTGAGCCTTGTTCTTAGAAAGCCAGTCCATTCCGAGAATAAGATCAATATCCGAGTTACCAAGGATAATAGGAGAAGCTAGAAATTTGTAGTCGCCCAACGTGATAGTAACATCTGGGACGTAGATATTAGCTGTCATTTGCTTGCCCGGGGACACAATTGATAAAGATCTTGGCAAATGTTGATAATCGCACTCATACTTTGATGCAAAAGGTTTAGAAATGAAACAATGTGATGCACCAGTGTCAAAAGGAACTCTTGCAGGAATATCGTTAACAGGAAGGTTACCCATGATCACATCTGACGAGTCCTCTGCCTGAGCTGCGTTCATCAAGTTGAACTTGGCATGCTTGGGATTATGCTTGACCACTGCGGTGCTGGCAGATCTCACAGGAGGAGGAGGAAGACGCCTCTGATTGAAGCATTTGTTTGCATAGTGACCCTTTTGCTGACACTTGTTGCACATGACCTCTGAGAGCGGACGGTGATACGGAGCACTTGATCTTGGAGCATGAGACGAAGTCTTGTTCTGAAAGCCTGGGTTGGGTGGGTGGGAAGATCCATTGCCACCTTTGCTCTTCTACTGATAAGGCTGATGGAATGGAGGAGGAGGCAACCAATACTTTTGCTGCTTAGTTACCACTTGAGTTGAGGAAGAAGGAGTTGCATCCCTGACTCATTTCTTGGAAGCATCGCACTTGAGCTGAGCGGTCTCTTGTTTCAGTGCCATGTTGTAAAACTCATCGTACATCTTCGGCTCGAAAAGCACGAGAGATAGTTGGAGATCTTATCTGAGGCCACCTCTGAAATGATAAATCATGCTCTTCTTGTCGGGGACGTCTTGCTTAGCGAAATGAGCGAGCTTCTGGAACATGATGTTATACTGGTAAATAGACAAGCTGCCTTGCTTCAGATTGCGGAACTCCTCACGCTTGCTCTCAACAACACACTGAGGAATGTGGTGAGCTTTGAAGTCTTGAAGGAATTCATCCCAGGTAATCACACGACCTCCTCTGGAATCTTTTTATTGCTGATACCATTCTGCAGCTTGGTCTTTGAGTTGGAACGAGGCAAACTTGACAAAGTCCTCAGGCCTGACATTGCAGCACTCGAAATGCTTGCAGATATCCACGAGCCAATCATCAGCATCTGTTGCCACGACACAGTTACTGAAGGTCTTTGACACAGTTGCCATGGCCTTGATTTCCTTGGTTGCGCTCTTGCAAGAGTTGCATAAGCATCTGAGTGTTGGCATTGGTAGCGACCATCACAGCTTGCCATGCCTCCGGAAGTGGAGGTGGTGGTGGCGGTTCAGGATTCTGACGCATTGGAGGAGCCATCCTGAAGAGGGTGACATCCATTAGCATCTTGAAAGACATATATTCAAGCTAAATCAAATGGATCGAAATTGCAACATATAGTCTTAACATCCAAACAAAATGAACGAATGCAATCCAATTGAAATGGTCACACTTCCATAAATTGAGAAGACACTTAGATAGAGGTAGAAGAATAAAACAACAAGGTACGGATATGAACAAATACTTGGTGAGGATTACCCAATCACGAACCAAATATCCGTGGAAGAAATACTAGAGCTACATGAATTCCCACCTATGAAACTCCCGAAATTCTCCCGGTTATGCAATCAGGTGTTGGGGATACAGGGGAAGCATAATATCTCACCCAAAGCTAGCAAATCCTACATCTAGCTGTATCCATCCTTCAACACATAACCAAGAAACCTTAGAAATCATTTACCTCAACCTTTGAAAAGCATCCGTTATACGATTTATGGCAATACTCCCGAACTCCTGCCCCAATACTGGGTGGCGTCGAGGTTATCTCACCAACAACTGCATAAAAGAGATTTTCGATGTCGGCGAAACTCAGGTATTCCAGAATTGCAAAGATAAAATTGTGATGACAACACCTCAGAGCTCAACTCCCCGGGACACTGCCACAACCCCTAAATGTCAGGAGGCACCAAGAACAATGTTCTCATCACAAAACCATCAGAACGATTCCAAGATACCCGCGTGATCCTAAATTTTTTTAGTGAAATTTGAGAAGAGAAGAGTCAAAACTCTACGTCAGGATGCCTCACCAGAGCGACGAAGGTAATGAGGAGTAAAAAGAATCCTACTCTCCGATATATATAATCCTAAATGACTCAAAACATTTTTCTGGACTCAACAACGCCAGCGATACGATCAAGCAGGGGGCTCCTAAGTCGGGGAAGGCTCTGATTACCAACTTGTAACGCCCACGATGCGGCTATATCTCCCACATGTCGAAGCATGACTTAGAGGCATAACCGCATTGTAAGCAATGTTGCAAGTGGGGTAATCTTCACACAACCCATGTACTGAATAAGAAAAGAGATACATAGTTGGCTTACAATCGCCACGTCACACAATAGCATAAATATATCATTCCATTCATCCAGATACAATCAAGGTCCGACTACGGAACCAAAATAAAGACAACCCCAAATGCAACAATGCCCAATCGCCCCAACTGGGCACCACTACTAATCATCTGGAAAGGAAACGTAGTATCGTCCTGAGTCCTCATCGAACTCCCGCTTGAGCTCATTCAAATCTCCTGGAGCGGTATCATCGGTCCCTGCAACTGGTTTTGAAGGAATTTGTGAGTCACGGGGACTCAGCAATCTCACACCCTCGTGATCAAGACTATTTAAGCTTATAGGTAGGGTAAAAGGTATGAGGTGGAGCTGCAGCAAGCACTAACATATATGGTGGCTAACATACGCAAATGAGAGTGAGAAGAGAAGGCAAGGCACTGTCGAGAAACTATGATCAAGAAGTGATCCTAGAACAACCTACGATTCAAGCATAACACGAGATCGTGTTCTCTTCCCGGACTCCGCCGAAAAGAGACCATCAGGGCTACACACGTTGTTGATTCATTTTAATTAAGTTAAGTTTCAGGTTTTCTACAAACCGGACATTGACAAATTCCCATCTGCCCATAACCACGGGCATGGCTTTCGAAAGTTCAAATCCCTGCAGGGTTGTCCCAACTTAGCCCATCACAAGCTCTCACGGTCAATGAAGGATATTCCTTCTCCCAAGACAACCCGATCAGACTCGGAATCCCGGTTACAAGACATCTCGACAATGGTAAAACTAAACCAGCAAAGCCACCTGAATGTGCCGACAAATCCCGATAGGAGCTTCACATATCTCATTCTCAGGGCACACTGGATGAGCGCTCCGTACAACTAAAACCAAACCTCGAGTTTCCCCGAGGGGGCGCTGCAAAGGGCTCTAGTTTGGACCAACACTCAGAGGAGCACTGGCCCGGGGGTTTAAAATAAAGATGACCCTTGACTCTGCGGAACCCAAGGGAAAAAGAGGCTAGGAGGCGAATGGTAAAACTGAGGTTGGGCTTTGCTGGAGGAGTTTTATTCAGGGCGAACTATCAAGGGGTTCCCATTATAACCCAACTGTGTAAGGAACGCAAAATCAAGGAACATAACACCGGTATGACGGAAACTAGGGCGGCAAGAGTGGAACAAAACACCAGGCATAAGGCCGAGCCTCCCACCCTTTACCAAGTATATAGATGCATTAAAGCAGACAAGATATAATAATTATATCCCAACAATAAACATGTTCCAACAAGGAACAAACTCCAATCTTCACCTGCAACTAGCAATGCTATAAGAGGGGCTGAGCAAAGCGGTAACATTGCCAAACAATGGTTTGCTAGGACAAGGTAGGTTAGAGGTTTGACATGGCAATATGGGAGGCATGATAAGCAAGTGGAAGGTATCGTAGCATAGGCATAGCAATAGAGCAAGCATCTAGCAAGCAAAGATAGAAATGATTTCGAGGGTATGGTCATCTTGCCTGCAAAGTTCTCCGAGTTGACGTTAGCTTGATCCTCGTAAGCGTACTCAACTGGTTCCTTGATCACGTACTCGTCTCCCGGCTCTACCCAAAGCAAGAACACAAGCAAAGGTAGACACAATCAACCATGGTGCAATGCGCAAGCAACATGATGCAAAACATGTCATGATATGCGGGATGTGATATGCGATGCATATGCATGTTTCGGAAAGGAAAGATTGAACCTGGCCTCAACTTGGAAAACCAAGAGTGCCAATGGAAAGATGAGTTGATTTCGGTCGAAATCGATATAAAGATCACCGGAATCGGATGCACGGTTTGCAAGTGGCAAGCAAAACAATAATGGCGCAAAGCTGCGATTAACAGCACGAGCCCTTCTAAATGCAACAAGAACAACAAGCTACTGCACTCTAACATAGCAACAAATCACATGGCAGTGATTCACTCAAGATGCTTGACAAAAGATGAACACTAAGCTATGGCTAAATCACACAATAGCATGTTCAAACAAGCATGACAAAAGTGCAAAAGATATCAGGTTACAGACTACAGGAACATATCATGGAAAAGCAAGGCATGGCATGAAGCTACTCAAAGCATACAACAAAAGTCCCTTACTGACCATAAGCCAAAAGGGATCAGAAAATACAATGGCAACCATGTGAACATAGCAAGTTTCGTTAATAGATTCAGACTTAGCAGAAAACTGGAACATGGCAAAACAGATTCACGAGGCATGTTTACAAGCTCGATGCACTCACCACAAGGCATTGCATGTCAAACTAAGCATACACCCAGCAATTAGACATGATAAATGAGCTAACCATGGCAAGAGCACACTCATAGCATGCATGGATAAACTATAACAACCTTGGCAAAATTGCTTAACATGTAAAAAATCTTCCAGGAACATTTTATAGCAAAAGTAGAGCAAGATTGAATCATGCTAGGGGACTCCATAATTTCAAACAAAGACATGGATGGATAGAGCATAACATTATCTCAAAATCATCCTTACTGATCATGCTCAAAAGAGGCATGGATCACTCTGTAGCAACATGAATACATGGCATAAAAATATTAACAGGGCAAAGACTTAGAAAATTTCTAGGTCCCTGAAATCAGCAACATTACGAGAGCTACTTTGCATGCTTGTGCTAGTCACCACAAAGATCACACAAATACATGGCATACACCCCTGTAAAGATGGCATGGCATACTTCAAAACACATGTAGGGCTCAAGTTCATCGGAGGCACACATTAATCATGGCAAAAATGAAAAATGTCCAATCTCTGATAAGAATCTGAAACTAACATTACATAGCACTCTTGTAACAGCATTTAGGGAATCAAGATGAACTCATATGAACATGGTGCAATGGAAAGAAATGAAGTACTCATCGAGACGAACAATTTGATATGCTATACGCCCAAAATGGAGCCACGGTTGCAGAGTTATGATGCGATGAAGAATGCAAAAGAAATACTGGTACTTGGTAGAAAACGACCTCCCAGATCTAGGGTTTACTGTAGCGGTCGGGTGCACGCGAACTGAGGCGGCTCAGGAGGGGCTCGCAGGAGAGACGACGGGGCGACGCGGGCGGAGACCGGTGAGGCGCGACGGCGCGTGGGTGCGGTCGGGCGACGGCTAGACGCGGCGTCGGGGCGGCGCGAGGTCGGCGGCGCTTGCCAGCGTCGACGGCGACCGGCGAGGTGGGCTGCGGTGGCTTGTGGCGGAGGAGGTGAATGGCGACGAGGCGGAGGGCGGCGCGGGCCGTCGGGCGGCGGGGAGACGACCGGGTCGCGCGGGGCACCGGATGGGCCTCAGGGGCCCTCCTCGGGCCCAGGAGGGCAGGGGCGCGGGAGACGGCCAGCGGGACACGCGGCGCTCTCTGATTGGTCCGGGAGCGGCGGTGATTTCGTCCAGCGGCGGGCGGACACGTCCGGGCGCGTGAAGGGGAGAGGGATCTAGGGTTTGATCCGAAAATTTCGGGGAAGATGCCTTTTTATAGGTAGAGGGAGCTAGGAGGCTCCAAATTGAGAACGGTTTGCGGCCACACGATTGTGATCGAACGACCGAGATGATGGAGGGGGTTTTGGTGGGTTTTGGGCCACTTTGGAGGGGTGTTGGGCTATAACACACACGAGGCCTTTATGGTCCCTCAGTTAACCGTTGGAGTATCAAAAAAAGTCCAAATGGCACGAAACTTGACAGGCGGTCTACCGGTAGTAAACCAAGGCCGCTTGGCAAGTCTCGGTCCAATCCGAGAACGTTTAACACCCGCACACGAAAAGAGGTAAAAGGGGACACCGGAGGACATAGGAGCGCCGGAATGCAAAACGGACAACGGGGAAGATGCTCGGATGCATGAGACGAACACGTATGCAAATGCGATGCACATGATGACATGATATGAGATGCATGACAAAGACAAAAGCAACACGGAGACAAAAACCCGACAACGAGGAAAATTCATAACTTAGTGCCAGAAATGGCAAGAGTTGGAATACAAATATGGCAGGTTACATACGGGGTGTTAAAGTATTATAGAGGCTGAACCCCACGCACTATGGAGATCACCATTACCTCGATTATTGTGAGTTTGGACTGAGCGAGCGTCTTTATCTCGCTCATAAGCTGGCAAACTTCTGCGCTGTCATCCTCTTCAAGACTCCGAGGATGCCAACTGTGGCATTTCTTCAACGGAACGCTCGCAATTTCAAGAAGACCCTCTCGAACTGGGTCAGGAGTGCGACGTCCTCAATATAGAACCATTCGGAAGGCCATTCTTCGGTTGTCTTCCTTGGTGTGCCAGACAGATATCCAGTATCAGCGATACGCCATACTTCGGCTCCGCCCACTTCAAATATTGACCCCTCGTGATTACGTGGGACAAGACAGAACAACTTCCTCCACAGCTCGAAATGAGCCTCGATACCCAGGAATAGTTCACATAAAGCGATGTAACCCGCAATGTGTAGAATGGAGGCAGAAGTTGTGCAGCTGGAGGCCATAGTATTCCAGAAGCCCTCAGAGGAATGGATGAATGGGAAATCCAACGCCCCTTAGTAGGTAGGGGACGAAACATACTCGCTCTCCCCTAGATGGATTGGGGAAGTCATTTGCCTGAATCTCACCATTGAAGGAATCTAGCTCCACTCGAACAGGAACTAGATCCACGGGGGGAAGAAATCCCTCTGCCTGCAGCTTCGTCAATTGACTGTGGGACACTGAACACCTCTCGCACTAGCCTTTCTCTGGGCCGGAACAGGTGGAGGAGCTAGGGGCGCTAGCCATGCTGGAATGGTTTCTCCTAAGCAGTTTCTGGGGATTTCCTCTGCGTGGTGCCGAATGGATCTAGGATCCAATCTCTTTAATAGGCGCTCTTCCTTCAATGGACAGGATGTTATCTGCAAAAACACCCTGACCTTTCGCCTTTGCTTGACACGTGGAAGGCGATGTTATTTAACACGCAGAGGTCGAGGAGAGCGACATCGAACCGATGGCCGAATACATCACTTGGAGGAACCCTCCTTGCAATGCCGAAGACAATTTGTGTGTCGAACACCTTATTATTGAAGACTGGTTCAGGGTCTACTAAGGGAGTCCTGGACTAAGGGGTCCTCGGGCATCCGGCCTGTTATCTATTGGGCCGGACTGATGGGCTGTGAAGACATGAAGGCCGAAGACTGTACCTGTGTCCGGATTGGACTCTCCTTGGCGTGGAAGGCAAGCTTGGCAACCGACTATGAAGATTCCATCTTATGTAACTGACTCTATGTAAACCCTAGATCTCCCCGGTGTCTATATAAACCGGAGGGGTTAGTCCAGAAAGGATATACTCATTACCATAGTCATATAGGCTAGGCTTATAGGGTTTAGCCATTACGATCTCGTGGTAGATTCACTCTTGTAACACTCATATTCATCAAGATCAATCAAGCATGACGTAGGGTATTACCTCCATGGAGAGGGCCCGAACCTGGGTAAACACCGTGTCCCCCGTCTCCTGTTACCATCGATCCTAGACGCACAGTTCGGGACCCCCTACCCGAGATCCACCGGTTTTGACACCAACAGGTGTTCCTTAGTGCCGATCTGAATGTTCTGCTAGACGACGGCCAAAACATCACTGACGACAACCGCATCGCGTCTCCATGCCATCCGTCAAGTTACTCATGGGGAAGGGCGCCAAGGTCGTCCTGGCCAACCATCTGGTGAGCACACGCTTCCAGCATTCAGTCGCCCATGTGGCACACGGCTATAGCTGCTTGATGTCGGGAGCAACACCACCGGATGGCCCAACCATGCCTTCATCTCAGACCTCGGCAGTAAATTCCTCTCTTGCTGTTCCGACAACAGAAATTTCAAATCTTGTGCGTTTTTATTTGATACACCGTGTGTCGAACTACCGAAAACTGAATTCTAAGTGCTACGAGTGAAATTCCCATTAAGTTCATATGTTGCAATTCCGAAAATGGATTTTGTGTGTGTAGTTATTCTAATGTCCGTCGGATCAACTGTGATTATTTACTTCTCATGTTGAACTGATGTGTGATACTGGGTCTTGTGTACATTCAATAGCCTTGCAATTTTTGTTAGGATTTGGTGCGTGTGCATTTTCACATGATTTCTAACAATCCAATTCATCTTTTCGTTGCAGAAGACTAACCAACCAGGCGCAGATCCATTTCATTCTACTAAGCGTCCCAGGTTGTGTATGCTAGCTGTTGGGGAACGTAGTAATTTCAAAAAAAATTCCTACGCACACGCAAGATCATGGTGATGCATAGCAACGAGAGGGGAGAGTGTTGTCTACGTACCCTCGTAGATCGGAAGAGGAAGCGTTAGCACAACGCGGTTGATGTAGTCGTACATCTTCACGGCCCGACCAATCAAGAACCGAAACTACGGCACCTTCGAGTTCTAGCACACGTTCAGCTCGATGACGATCCCCGGACTCCGATCCAGCAAAGTGTCGGGGAAGAGTTCCATCAGCACGACGGCATGGTGACGATCTTGATGTTCTACCGTCGCAGGGCTTCGCCTAAGCACCGCTACAATATTATCGAGGATTATGGTGGAGGGGGGCACCACACACGGCTAAGAGAACGATCACGAAGATGAACTTGTGTGTCTAGAGGTGCCCCCCTGCCCCTGTATATAAAGGAGCAAGGGGGAGAGGCCGGCCCGCCCTTGGGGCGCGCCAAGGAGGGGGGACTCCTCCTCCTAGTACGAGTAGGACTCCCCTTTCCTAGTCCAACTAGGAAGAGAGAAGGGGGAAGGAAAGAGAGGGAGAGGGAGAGGGAAAGAGGGGCCGCGCCCCCCTCCCCTAGTCTGATTCGGACTCCCCATGGGAGGGGCACGCCACCTCCTGGGCTGCTGCCCTCTCTCTCCCCTCAGGCCCACTAAGGCCCAATACTTCCCCGAGGGGTTCCGGTAACCCTTCTGGCACTCCGGTTTTCTCCGAAATCACCTGAAACACTTCTGGTGTCCGAATATAGCCGTCCAATATATCGATCTTTATGTCTCGACCATTTCGAGACTCCTCGTCATGTCCGTGATCATATCCGGGACTCCGAACAACCTTCGGTACATCAAAATATATAAACTCATAATGAAACTATCATCGTAACGTTAAGCGTGCGGACCCTATGGGTTCGAGAATAATGTAGACATGTTCGAGACATCTCTCCGGTCAATAACCAATAGCGGAACCTGGATGCTCATATTGGCTCCTACATATTCTACGAAGATCTTTTATCGGTCAGACCGCATAACATCATACGTTGTTCCCTTTTTCATCGGTATGTTACTTGCCCGAGATTTGATCGTCGGTATCTCAATACCTAGTTCAATATCGTTACCGGCAAGTCTCTTTACTCGTTCCATAATACATCATCTCGCAGCTAACTTATTAGTTGCAATGCTTGCAAGGCTTATGTGATGTGCATTACTGAGAGGGCCCAGAGATACCTCTCCGTCAACCGGAGTGACAAATCCTAATCTCGAAATACGCCAACCCAACAAGTACCTTCGGAGACACCTGTAGAGCACCTTTATAATCACCCAGTTACGTTGTGACGTTTGGTAGCACACAAAGTGTTCTTCCGGTAAACGGGAGTTGCATAATCTCATAGTCACAGGAACATGTATAAGTCATGAAGAAAGCAATAGCAACAAACTAAACGATCAAGTGCTAAGCTAACAAAATGGGTCAAGTCAATCACATCATTCTCCTAATGATGTGATCCCGTTAATCAAATGACAACTCATGTCTATGGCTAGGAAACTTAACCATCTTTGATCAACGAGCTAGTCAAGTAGAGGCATACTAGTGACACTATGTTTGTCTATGTATTCACACATGTATTATGTTTCCGGTTAATACGATTCTAGCATGAATAATAAACATTTATCATGATATAAGGAAATAAATAATAACTTTATTATTGCCTCTAGGGCATATTTCCTTCAGTCTCCCACTTGCACTAGAGTCAATAATCTAGATTACATAGTAATGATTCTAACACCCATGGAGCCTTGGTGCTGATCATGTTTTGCTCGTGGAAGAGGCTTAGTCAGCGGGTCTGCAACATTCAGATCTGTATGTATCTTGCAAATTTCTATGTCTCCCACTTGGACTAAATCCCGAATGGAATTGAAGCGTCTCTTGATGTGCTTGGTTCTGTTGTGAAATCTGGATTCCTTTGCCAAGGTAATTGCACTAGTATTGTCACAAAAGATTTTCATTGGACCCGATGCACTAGGTATGACACCTAGATTGGATATGAACTCCTTCATCCAGACTCCTTCATTTGCTGCTTCCGAAGTAGCTATGTACTCTGCTTCACATGTAGATCCCGCCATGACGCTTTGTTTTGAACTGCACCAACTGACAGCTCCTCCGTTTAGTAAACATACGTATCTGGTTTACGATTTAGAATCGTCCAGATCAGTGTCAAAGCTTTCATCAACATAACCATTTACGATGAGCTCTTTGTCACCTCCATATACGAGAAACATATCCTTAGTCCTTTTCAGGTATTTCAGGATGTTCTTGACCGATGTCCAGTGATCCACTCCTGGATTACTTTGGTACCTCCCTGCTAGACTTATAGCAAGGCACACATCAGGTCTGGTACACAACATTGCATACATGATAGAGCCTATGGCTGAAGCATAGGGAACATCTTTCATTTTCTCTCTATCTTCTACGGTGGTCGGAAATTGAGTCTTACTCAACTTCACACCTTATAACACAGGCAAGAACCCTTTCTTTGCTTGATCCATTTTGAACTTCTTCAAAACCTTGTCAAGGTATGTGCTTTGTGAAAGTCCAATTAAGCGTCTTGATCTATCTCTGTAGGTCTTAATGCCAAATATGTAAGCAGCTTCACCGAGGTCTTTCATTGAAAAACTCTTATTCAAGTATCCCTTTATGCTATCCAGAAATTCTATATTATTTCCAATCAATAATATGCCATCACATATAATATCAGAAATGCTACAGAGCTCCCACTCACTTTCTTGTAAATACAGGCTTCTCCAAAAGTCTGTATAAAACCAAATGCTTTGATCACACTATCAAAGCATTTATTCCAACTCCGAGAGGCTTGCACCAGTCCATAAATGGATCGCTGGAGCTTGCACACTTTGTTAGCTCCCTTTGGATCAACAAAACCTTCTGGTTGCATCATATACAACTCTTCTTCTAGAAATCCATTCAGGAATGCAGTTTTGACATCCATTTGCCAAATTTCATAATCATAAAATGCGGCAATTGCTAACATGATTCGGACAGACTTAAGCATCGCTACGGGTGAGAAGGTCTCATCATAGTCAATCCCTTGAACTTGTCAAAAACCTTTTGCAACAGGTCGAGCTTTATAGACAGTAACATTACCGTCAGCGTCAGTCTTCTTCTTGAAGATCCATTTATTCTCAATTGCTTGCCGATCAACGGGCAAGTCAACCAAAGTCCACACTTTGTTCTCATACATGGATCCCATCTCAGATTTCATGGCTTCTAGCCATTTTGCGGAATCTAGGATCACCATCGCTTCTTCATAGTTTGTAGGTTCATCATGATCTAGTAGCATGACTTCCAGAATAGGATTACCGTACAACTCTGGTGCGGATCTTACTCTGGTTGATCTACGAGGTTCGGTAGTAACTTGATCTGAAGTTTCATGATCATTATCATTAGCTTCCTCACTAACCGGTTTCTGTGATGTACTACTTTCCAATAAGGGAGTAGGTATAGTTACCTCATTAAGTTCTACTTTTCTCCCACTCACTTCTTTCGAGAGAAACTCCTTCTCTAGAAAAACTCTGAATTTAGCAACAAAAGTCTTGCATTCGGATCTGAGATAGAAGGTGTACCCAACAGTCTCCTTTGGGTATCCGATGAAGACACATTTCTCCGATTTGGGTTCGAGCTTATCAGGTTGAAGCTTTTTCACATAAGCATCGCAGCCCCAAACTTTTAGAAACGACAACTTTGGTTTCTTGCCAAACCACAGTTCATAAGGCGTCGTCTCAACGTATTTCGATGGTGTCCTATTTAACGTGAATGCAGCCCTCTCTAAAGCATAACCCTAAAATGGTAACGGTAAATCAGTAAGAGACATCATAGATCGCACCATATCTAATAAAGTACGATTACGATGTTTGGACACACCATTACGCTGTGGTGTTCCGGGTGGCGTGAGTTGCGAAACTATTCCGCATTGTTTCAAATGTAGACCAAACTCGTAACTCAAATATTCTCCTCCACGATCAGATCGTAGAAACTTTATTTTCTTGTTACGATTATTTTCGACTTCACTCTGAAATTCTTTAAACTTTTCAAATGTTTCAGACTTATGTTTCATTAAGTAGATATACCCATATCTGCTTAAATCATCTGTGAAGGTGAGAAAATAACGATATCTGCCACGAGCCTCAACATTCATTGGACCACATACATCTGTATGTATGATTACCAACAAATCCGTTGCTCTCTCCATAGTACCGGAGAACGGCGTTTTAGTCATCTTACCCATGAGGCATGGTTCGCAAGTACCAAGTGATTCATAATCAAGTGGTTCCAAAAGTCCATCAGTATAGAGTTTCTTCATGCGCTTTACACCGATATGACCTAAACGGCAGTGCCACAAATAAGTTGCACTATCATTATCAACTCTGCATCTTTTGACTTCAACATTATGAATATGTGTATCACTACTATCGAGATTCATCAAAAATAGACCACTCTTCAAGGGTGCATGACCATAAAAGATATTACTCATATAAATAGAACAACCATTATTCTCTGATTTAAATGAATAACCGTCTCGCATCAAACAAGATCCAGATATAATGTTCATGCTCAACGCTGGCACCAAATAACAATTATTTATGTCTAATACTAATCCTGAAGGTAGATGTAGAGGTAGCGTGCCGACCGCGATCACATCGACTTTGGAACCATTTCCCACGCGCATCGTCACCTCGTCCTTAGCCAATCTTCGCTTGATCCATATCCCCTGTTTCGAGATGCAAAGGTTAGCAACAGAACCAGTATCAAATACCCAGGTGCTACTGCGAGCATTAGTAAGGTACACATCAATAACATGTATATCACATATACCTTTGTTCACTTTGCCATCCTTCTTATCCGTCAAATACTTGGGGCAGTTCCGCTTCCAGTGACCAGTCTGCTTGCAGTAGAAGCACTCAGTTTCAGGCTTAGGTCCAGACTTGGGTTTCTTCTCCTGAGCAGCAACTTGTTTGCTGTTCTTCTTGAAGTTCCCTTTCTTCTTCCCTTTGCCCTTTTTCTTGAAAATGGTGGTCTTATTGACAATCAACACTTGATGCTCCTTCTTGATTTCTACCTCCGCGGCTTTTAGCATTGCGAAGAGCTCAGGAATAGTCTTATTCATCCCTTGCATATTATAGTTCATCATGAAGCTTTTGTAGCTTGGTGGCAGTGATTGAAGAACTCTGTCGATGACACTATCAACAGGAAGATTAACCCCCAGTTGAGTCAAGTGATTATGATACCCAGACATTTTGAGTATATGTTCACTGGCAGAACTATTCTCCTCCATCTTGCAGCTATAGAACTTATTGGAGACTTCATATCTCTCAATCCGGGAATTTGCTTGAAATATTAACTTCAACTCCTGGAACATCTCATATGCTCCATGACGTTCAAAACATCGTTGAAGACCCGGTTCTAAGCCGTAAAGCATGGCACACTGAACTATCGAGTAGTCATCAGCTTTGCTCTGCCAGACGCTCATAACATCTGGTGTTGCTCCTGCAGCAGGCTTGGCACTTAGCGGTGCTTCCAGGACGTAATTCTTCTATGCAGCAATGAGTATAATCCTCAAGTTACGGACCCAGTCCGTGTAATTGCTACCATCATCTTTCAACTTTGCTTTCTCAAGGAACGCATTAAAATTCAATGGAACAACAACACGAGCCATCTATCTACAATCAAACATAGACAAGCAAGATACTATCAGGTACTAAGTTCATGATAAATTTAAGTTCAATTAATCATATTACTTAAGAACTCCCACTTAGAAAGATATCCCTCTAATCCTCTAAGTGATCACGTGATCCAAATCAACTAAACCATGTCCGATCATCACGTGAGATGGAGTAGTATCAATGGTGAACATCAATATGTTGATCATATCTACTATATGATTCACGCTCGACCTTTCGGTCTCCGTGTTCCGAGGCCATATCTGTCATATGCTAGGCTCGTCAAGTTAAACCTGAGTATTCCGCGTGTGCAACTGTTTTGCACCCGTTGTATTTGAACATAGAGCCTATCACACCCGATCATCACGTGGTGTCTCAGCATGAAGAACTTTCGCAATGGTGCATACTCAGGGAGAACACTTATACTTTGATAATTTAGTGAGGGATCATCTTATAATGCTATCGTCAATCAAAGCAAGATAAGATGCATAAAAGATAAACATCACATGCAATCAATATAAGTGATATGATATGGCCATCATCATCTTGTGCTTGTGATCTCCATCTTCGAAGCACCGTCATGATCATCATTATCACCGGCGCAACACCTTGATCACCATCGTAGCATCGTTGTCGTCTCGCCAAAACTTATGCTTCCATGACTATCGCTACCGCTTAGTGATAAAGTAAAGCATTACAGTGCAATTGCATTGCATACAATAAAGCGACAACCATATGGCTCCTGCCAGTTGCCGATAACTCGGTTACAAAACATGATCATCTCATACAATAAAATTTAGCATCATGTCTTGACCATATCACATCACAACATGCCCTGCAAAAACAAGTTAGACGTCCTCTACTTTGTTGTTGCAAGTTTTACGTGGCTGCTACGGGCTTTAGCAAGAACCGTTCTTACCTACGCATCAAAAACCACAACGATAATTTGTCAAGTTGGTGCTGTTTTAACCTTCGCAAGGACCAGGCGTAGCCACACTCGGTTCAACTAAAGTTGGAGAAACTGACACCCGCCAGCCACCTGTGTGCAAAGCATGTCGGTAGAACCAGTCTCGCGTAAGCGTACGCATAATGTCGGTCCGGGCCGCTTCATCCAGCAATACCGTCGAACCAAAGTATGACAGGCTGGTAAGCAGTATGACTTATATTGCCCACAACTCACTTGTGTTCTACTCGTGCCTAACATCAATGCATAAAACCTGGGCTCGGATGCCACTGTTGGGGAACGTAGTAATTTCAAAAAAAAATTCCTACGCACAGGCAAGATCATGGTGATGCATAGCAACGAGAGGGGAGAGTGTTGTCTACATACCCTCGTAGACCGGAAGAGGAAGCGTTAGCACAACGCGGTTGATGTAGTCGTACGTCTTCACGGCCCGACCGATCAAGCACCGAAACTACGGCACCTCCGAGTTCTAGCACACATTCAGCTCGATGACGATCCCCGGACTCCGATCTAGCAAAGTGTCGGGGAAGAGTTTCGTCAGCACGATGGCGTGGTGATGATCTTGATGTTCTACCGTCGCAGGGCTTCGCCTAAGCACCGCGACCATATTATCGAGGATTATGGTGGAGGGGGGCACTGCACACGGCTAAGAGAATGATCACGAAGATCAACTTGTGTGTCTAGAGGTGCCCCCCTGCCCCTGTATATAAAGGAGCAATGGGGAGAGGCTGGCCGGCCCTTGGGGCACGCCAAGGAGGGGGGAGTCCTCCTCCTAGTAGGAGTAGGACTCTCCTTTCCTAGTCCAACTAGGAAGAGAGAAGGGGGAAGGAAAGAGAGGGAGAGGGAAAGAGGGGCCGCGCCCCCCTTCCGTAGTCCAATTCGGACTCCCCATGGGAGGGGGCGCGCCACCTCCTGGGCTGCTGCCCTCTCTCTCCCCTTAGGCCCACTAAGGCCCAATACTTCCCCGGGGGGTTCCGGTAACCCATCCGGCACTCCGGTTTTCTCCGAAATCACCCGAAACACTTCCGGTGTCCAAATATAGCCGTCCAATATATCGGTCTTTATGTATCGACCATTTCTAGACTCCTCGTCATGTTCGTGATCATATTCGGGACTCCAAACAACCTTCGGTACATCAAAATATATAAACTCATAATGAAACTATCATCGTAACGGTAAGCGTGCGGACCCTACGGGTTCGAGAATAATGTAGACATGACCGAGAAATGTCTCCGATCAATAACCAATAGCGGAACCTGGATGCTCATATTGGCTCCTAGATATTCTACGAAGATCTTTTAAAGGTCAGACCGCATAACATCATATGTTGTTCCCTTTGTCATCGGTATGTTACTTGCCCGAGATTTGATCGTCGGTATCTCAATACCTAGTTCAATCTCGTTACCGGCAAATCTCTTTACTCGTTCCGTAATATATCATCCCGCAGCTAACTTATTAGTTGCAATGCTTGCAAGGCTTATGTGATGTGCATTACCGAGAGGGCCCAGAGATACCTCTCCGACAACCGGAGTGACAAATCCTAATATCGAAATACGCCAACCCAACAAGTACCTTCGGAGACACCTGTAGAGCACCTTTATAATCACCCAGTTACGTTGTGACGTTTGGTAGTACACAAAGTGATCCTCCGGTAAACGGGAGTTGCATAATCTCATAGTCATAGGAACATGTATAAGTCATGAAGAAAGCAATAGCAACAAACTAAACGATCAAGTGCTAAGCTAACGAAATGGGTCAAGTCAATCACATCATTCTCCTAATGATGTGATCCCGTTAATCAAATGACAACTCATGTCTATGGCTAGGAAACTTAACCATCTTCGATCAACGAGCTAAGCAAGTAGAGGCATACTAGTGACACTATGTTCGTCTATGTATTCACACATGTATTATGTTTCCGGTTAATACAATTCTAGCATGAATAATAAACATTTATCATGATATAAGGAAATAAATAATAACTTTATTATTGCCTCTAGGGCATATTTCCTTCACTAGCCTCCTCCACTGCACTGGCAAGCCGATGAGTCGAACTCCTCTACGGTGCAGATCACCTGCCTACCGCGCTGCGCAACTCACAATGTAGGCGGCCCTCCTCCGCGGCGAGGTGTTCTTCACGCTCATCGACATTAGTTTAATTCAGAGTCTGTTTCAGTGTGTTTGGAGTGGATGGTAAGATGATGTGCTCAAATACCACTTGGTGGTACTTCTTTACATAATAAAGTGGTGGTGGTGCGAATTAACTATGGGGTCTTAGTTTGATTCAGAGTCTGTAGGTGCACTGCATGTACTTTAGTACATATCAATTTCGCAAACAAAATTTTGCTTTTTGTTCATCTATGTGAACTTACTTTGCATATATGTTGATCACAGTTTAATTTCAGAATGAGAAGAGAATCCAATCCATACCGTGCTATAGTACTTTTTGGTGTAGACTAATTCAAGAGTACTTGAAATCTGATGGGGAATACTAATGGTGCATCATTTTGGACTAATCTTCTTATAACCAAGACCAAATTTAAATGCCCTAGAGGCCTTAGCACTAGGATGACTTAACCCTTTCAGCATCTAACAGTTATTACAAAAAAACTGAGAGAACTCTAGTTATGGTGAAGAATGGATGAGTGTGCTAGAAACTCCATCTTTTTCTTGTTCCGGTATTGTCTACAGATTTGTTTCATGAAGATTCTATTCTGCATTTTTATGTCAGATTTGAAGGTGTTGGCAAGTAACCGGCTCTACTTCTTGCCAATTCAATTTCTAATAGGCATGAGCCCCCCTGTGTTCTGGACAACTAAGGTTACATGCAAAATTACCTGATAATGTAGCAATTCTGATTGAGGCACATGCATTTAGATCGGGTGCTGAAGCGAGCCTGCCATTTTATTTCTCTGAAAGAACTATGAAGTGATATTTGGCTATTGCTTTCAGTATTAGAGAATCATATTAAATGAAATGCATGGCTTACTATAGTTTTATGTGACATTCCTCTATGCCATCATGCCATACTATTTATTTTGAGCAACCTTTCTATGGTATTTTGTTGGACAGTTTTTAGTGTAATGTCCAGCACCTCAATATACGTTAAATAAGTGCAAGCTTGGGTATATATATTTTTCTCTCCCATGTTGTATTCATTTTATTTGCTCTACTACTTTGGGTAAATAGAATCATGCACAAGCTCCAGTTAGTGTTGTGCAAAATTGATGTAGACGTTTGGACTATGGACTCCAGAACTGGATTGGCCATGCCACGTCTTCACCAACGAGTCATGGCGTCGGCAACAATATTCAGGATTTCCCGTTTCCTTTATTTTCAAGCATCTCTCTTAAAGGCAATATATGCAGGTTCATCATTCGTGCAAGGGATATGAAAGATGAAACAAAAGTAAAAGATGTTTATGCCTATGGGCTACCAAGCATCATAATTGTGGAGGGGGGTCGTGTCAATTTTATAAATCCAGTAGCATCCTACTACTCATAGTTTCTATAGTTCAATCAAATAGTACAATTTTCAAATGATATTTGTTATGGTTAGATATAATTTTTTTAAAAGTTTTAAGGTTTTGTGAGATGAGATGATGGCTCATATGTGTCATTTTGATGAAACCCCCACTAAGGTTAGATCTTGCAATTAGATAATGCAATTTTCAAATGATATGTGATATGGTGATATGCTTTTATTTATTTATTTCCGATGTTCCTGGTCACCGACATTTGTGCTTGAATTGGCTACATGTGTGCAAAGCTAACCAAATAAGAATGAGATGAATTGCATGTCTGCAAAGCTAATCAAATATGAATTTCTTGGCCGCATTTTGTGCTGGAGCTTACTAGGAATGAAACTGTGATAGCCTGGCTTAATAGGGATGATAGACTACTCATATCAAGAAGGAATTCTTTCTTTTCCGGAAGCCCATTCGGACAGAACTCCAAAGTTAAGCGTGCTCAGCTTGTAGTAATTTTAGGATGGGTGACCAACCAGGAAGTTGCTCCCGGGTGCGCACGAGTGAGTATAAAGTGCGCAGAAAAGACTAGTATTGATTTGTGGGGCCAGTCTAGATCCCGCCATGAGTAACGATCACCGGCGGGTGTGTCCGGGGTGTTACAAGTTGGTATCAGAGCCGACCCTCGTGGTTACCCGAATGTTTGCGGACAGGTGCGCGATCATGTTGTGCATGATGTTTGTGACCCGTCGTGGCACACGACATGGCACATCTGCCGGACTAGAAGCACAGACGCATGTGCCAAGAGGGAACGTTCCTGTGGCCCGATGAGGATGTCGGTTCCTCGGAGTGGGGGTGTATGTGATAGCCTGGCTTAATAGGGATGATATATTACTCATATTAATAAGGAATTCCTTTTTTCCGGAAGCCCTATCGGACAGAACTCCAAAGTTAAGCGTGCTCAGCTTGGAGTAATTTCAGGATGGGTGACCGACCGGGAAGTTGCTCCCGGGTGCGCACGAGTGAGGACAAAGTGCGCAGAAAAGACTAGTATTGATCTGTGGGGCCAGTCTAGATCCTGCTAGGAGTAACGATCACCAGCGGGTGTGTCCGGGGCATTACAGAAACGCTCTATGCCAAAATCACCACTCTCCTATTATTTTTATTTTCACCGCTTTACTGACTTCATTCTCAACCAGAAGCCGCAGAAAATGTTTATGAATAGCAATAACTATGTTTGTTTCTAGGCTACCCTGCTCCATGTAAGTCGACAAGTCTTTTACAATATCAGTCGGGTAACAAATATAATTCTTCACCATGTTGGCAATACTACATGCCAGAATCCATTCCATCCATTCCCTGGAAGTACCTAACTTCCTCTTTGCAGAATTTGCATACTATGTATTACGTACATGTAAAAAAATTGCTTACACAGGAGATTTTTTCTTTTTCTCATGGTTATACGTGCATTGCACGTGCACGCTTACAAGTTAATCTAAAAACCCAAAAATACTTTGCTGATTTTTTGTTATTTATTTTATTTCGCGTTCCTGCGAGATCTATTTATCCAATCTACTACAAATTTATCTATCTTTTTACCCGGGAGGGATTGACAACCCCTCTTACGCGTTGGGTTGCAAGTATTTATTATTGTGTGCAGGGACCGTTTACATAGTGTTGCGTGATTCTCCTACTGGTTCGATAACCTTGGTCTCATCACTGAGGTAAATACCTACCATAGTTGTGCTGCATTATCCCTTCCTGTTTGGGGAAATACCGACATAGTTCAAGCCGCATCAAATTTTGCCGCGTTCGCGCACTCTTTTTGTTGATGAGCCTTCAGGTGACATCTTTTGAAGCAATATTCATTTAATGTACAAAAACTCAAAAATGGCCGTGGAATCATGTATTAAAGGTGATAAACACATTCCATAGAAAAACCAAGCAAGAAGGCCAAAGAAACAGCCGCAATTGCGCTTCCAAAGTGAACGACAGTGTTCCAGTGACTGTGCATGCTACTTCTTGAGCTTGCGTCGATTTTTCCTTTGAAGAGGAAAGGGTGATGCGGCAAAGTAGAGATAAGTATTTCCCTTAGTTAAGAACCAAGGTATAAATATAGTAGGAGGCACAAGCAAGTCTCCAATCTATGCACCTACACAAACTAACAAACACTTGCACTCCACGCGAAAAAGTGGTTGTCAATCCCTTCATGGTCTCGAGCAAGAGTGAGATCTAATAGAGATAGGTATAAAATATAAATAAAAAGGCAAACTAAAGTAAATATAAATAAAGTGCAGAAGGTATTTTTGGGTTTTGGGGTTTATAGATCTGAAAATATATGGCGCAAAATAGACCCGGTGGCCATAGGTTTCACTAGAGGCTTCTCTAATGAAGATAGCATGCGGTGGGTAAACAAATTACTGTCGAGCAATTGATAGAAAAGCGCATAGATATGACGATATCTAAGGCAATGATCATGAATATAGGCATCACGTCCGTGTTAGTAGACCGAAATGATTCTGCATCTACTACTATTACTCCACACATTGACCACTATCCAGCATGCATCTAGAGTATTAACTTCATAAGAACGGAGTAACGCCTTAAGTAAGGTGACATGATGTAGAGGGATAAACTCAAGTAATATGATATAAACCCCATCTTTTTATCCTCGATGGCAATACTAAAATATGTGCCTCGTTATCCCTACTATGTCACTGGGTGAGGACACCGCAAGATTGAACCCAAAACTAAGCGCCTCTCCCATTGCAAGAAAAATCAATCTAGTTGGCCAAACCAAACAGATAGTTCGAAGAGAAATACAAAGACATCTTGTCGTGCCCTCGATGCGGCTATATCTCCCACGTGTCGAAGCACGACTTAGAGGCATAACCGCATTGAAAGCAATGTCGCAAGTGAGGTAAACTTCACACAACCCATGTAATACATAAGGGAAAGAGATACATAGTTGGCTTACAATCGCCACTTCACACAATTACATGAATACAACATTACAACAACCAAATACAATCAAGGTCCGACTACGGAACCAAAATAAAAGAAGAACCCCAAATGTGACACGGTCCCCAATCGACCCCAACTGGGCTCCACTACTGATCAACTAGAACGAAACAACACAAAGGGACAAGATCTTCAACGAGCTCCTCCTGAGCTGGATTGTGTCATCTACACGGACTTATCTGCACCTGCAAGCTGGTTTTGGAAGTATCCATGAGCCACGGGGACTCACCAATCTCGCACCCTCGCAATCAAGACTATTTAAGCTTATGGGAAAGGTAAAGGTATGAGGTGGAGCTGCAGCAAGCGACTAGCATATATGGTGGCTAACATACGCAAATGAGAGCGAGAAGAGAAGGCAAAGCACGGTCGATAAAAGTATGATCAAGAAGTGATCCTATAGCAACCTACGTCAAGCATAACTCCAACAACCGTGTTCACTTCCCGAACTCCGCCGAAAAGAGACCATCACGGTTACACACACCGTTGATATATTTTTAATTAAGGTCAACTTCAGGTTTTCTACAACCGGACGTTAACAAATTCCCATCTGCCCATAACCGCGGGCACGGCTTTCGAAAGTTCAAATCCCTGCAGGGGTGTCCCAACTTAGCCCATCACAAGCTCTCACGGTCAACGAAGGAATAAACCTCCTCCCGAGACGTTCCGATCAGACTCGGTATCCCGGTACTCCAAGACATCCTCGGCAATGGTAAAACAAGTCCAGCAAGACCACCCGATGCGCCGACATCCCGATAGGAGCTGCACATATCTCGTTCTCAGGGCACACCAAATAAGCTAAGCGTACGGGAGCCAACGTAACCCAAGTTGCCAAGGGACGGCCCCGCACGGTGCTCTGGGTTGGACCAACACTTAGACAAGCACTGGCCCGGGGGGGGTTAAAATAAAGATGACCCTTGGGATGCGCGACTCCCAAGGGAAAATGTCAGGACCCCGACTCAATGCCACATCGATCTAGCATGTAACACCTCATATCACTTTGCGGCCTCACGCACGGTATTCCCATGGGTGTCACCTTACGTTTGCCCGGGACCGTTTGCGCCTTTTGGCACACGTATATGATAGTGTCGCTAGCATCCATATGATAAGGAGCCCGGGCTGACATGGCTAGTCGTAAACCCAAAGTGGCACAAACTTACAGGGACGGGCATCCATGACCCAGCATCGAACGTGTCGGTCATCAGCGAGTGAATTCAGGCCGTAGCACTGGGCTAGCAGGACTCCGGTGAACCGGGCTATAGCGGGCTAACAGGACTCCGGTATTCATCGCGTGACATTTCCCCGAGGGGACAGACACAGGAACGAAGGACACATGCCGGCCACCCTAAGTGTTCCGGAGCAGTAGCAAGCTACCATGGCTCGGTGGAAACACTAGGAGACATTTCCCGGTAAGAGAGGCTACTAAAGATAAACAACTAGATAGTCAGATCCCACACATACCAAGCATTTTAATAACATACACACAATATGCTCGATATGTGCAAACACAACATGGCATCACAACATGACTCTACGACTCAAGTATTTATTCAATAGGCTCCGAGGAGCGAGATATTACAAACATGAGTCTCATGACCCAACATTCAGAGCATACAAATCAAAGCATAAGCGGAAGCTATCATGTCTGAGTACAGACATCTATAAATGAAAAAGGCTGAGAAGCCTGACTATCTACCAAATCCTGCCGAGGCACAAGATCGTAGCTGAGGTAACAAGCTAAACGTCGAAGTCCACGTGGAACTACTAGTGAGACTGAAGTCTCTCTGCAAAACATAAAATAGGCAAACGTGAGTACAAATGTACCCAGCAAGACTTACATCAGAACTAACTACATATGCATCATTATCAACAAGGGGATGGTGGGGTTTAACTGCAGCAAGCCAGCTTTGACTCGGTGGCTATCCTGAGCTACGTCTGCAAGCGACTCTTTTGAGGTGGCGCACACGAGTCCACATATTCACCATATCAATACACCACTATGGATCCGCTCTCGTCTCCCTACGAGAACGCCATCCATAGCACTCACGCTTATCTTGTGTATTTTAGAGTATCCACTTTCACTTGTCTATGAACTGATATAAGCAACCCAGAAGTCCTTTTCCGCGGACACGGCTATTCCAATAGATCATATTAACCCTGCAGGGGTGTACTTCTTCACACACGCTCTCACCACTTACCGCCGTTTACACGACATGTACTCGGCAACCTTCAAGCGGAAGCCCAACGTGGGTGTCGGCCACGTCCTGCCTAAACACTCGAGTCTCTACTCCAGGTTTATCGCCTATTCGGGTTCCATCCATGAGGAGATCCGGCCGGAGTTTCGCTCACAGCCCCAAACGATGTGAGCAGGGTTCTGTGACACCAAATGGGCGCCCGGTATACCCGGCCACGTGCCTACCGCATCACAGCCCACCCCTACGGTCAGCGCTGCGCACGGCCTCCAGCATACTACAAACACCAGAAACTACTTGCAACTCCTGGACAGAGGACAAGGGTGATCAAGAAGCCGAGAGGGTCCATTGGTTTCGGGCCCAATGCGTGGTAGTAGCTGAATCATGGATCACGAACACAGAACTCAGTTCCTGAGGACGGCTGCAATGAGACAACCCACCATGTACTCCTACATGGCCTCTCACCGCTACCTTTACCAAATCGTGTTCACACGCTTAGCTCACACACCGTAGGACATGTTCACACACCTCTGATTCATCCCGGATGAATCAGACCTGACTCAAATCTAAGCAGTAGCAGGCATGACAAACAAGCATGAATGAGTAGGCACATCAGGGCTCAAACAACTCCTACTCATGCTAGTGGGTTTCATCTAATTACTGTGGAATGACAGGTCATGCAGAGGATAAAGGGGTTCAGCTACCGCAGCAAGTAACAGATGAATCGATGTTGTCCTAATGCAGTAAAAGAGAGCAGGAGCGAGAGAGTGAGATTTTATCGGAATGAACAAGGGGGGTTTTGCTTACCTGGCACTTCTGAAGATAACATTGAGTCTTCATCAGTGTCAACGATCACATCGTCGGTACAACGTCTACCGAGGGGGAACAACACCAGCAAACACAGAAGAAACACGATCAATGCAATGCACAATATGATGCATGCTATGACATGGCAATATGAATGTGTTTTGGGCTAATGCACCTAGCTATGATTTAAATGAAGTTGGTTTGATTACATGATTCAAATTCCAATTCCATATATGGTTATTTAAATGCCCTTTATTTGTTTTGTCCAAAACAGAGGACAAACATTGTTCAAACATGCATGAAAATGGTACATATGGATTCCTTGAATTTTTCTGACAATTTTTCATATATAACTTATTTCCATTGGAGTTACGGTTGAATTTCTATGATTTATTGAAGTTTAGGGCATTTTTCTGAAATTTCCTGAATAATAATAAATCCAGAAAATGATTTAACTACGTCAGCCTGACGCCAGCATGACGTCAGCGAGTCAACGGCCAGGTCCAGGTCAAACCTGACCTGCGGGGTCCACACGTCAGTGACACAGGAACTAATCCCGGTCAAACCCAGCGCTGACTGGGGTTTGACCAGGGGTGGGGCCTACTGTCAGTGGCTGTAGGTTGTTTAGTTAGTTGGGTTAGCTCCTAATGACGGAGCCACGTCAGCTCCCGCCGGAGTTTCGCCGGCGACGACCTAAACTGCGGCGGCAACTCGCCAGGCTTGAGCTGCGGGCGACGGATGGATGCGCGAAGGCCACCAGGGGGTAGCCCGCGCTCGACCGCGTCTAGCTGAGCGATCGGAAGGCCTCGGAGTCGCTGGAGATGACGATGGCGAGCACAGAGGCGGCGGCCGGAGCTCGGGCGCCGATCGATACAACGCTATGGTGCACTACGAGAGAACTGGTGGGTGCTGCGGGCTCCTGAGGTTGCGGTGAGCACGACGGTGGGCTCGGGAGCGAGCTGCGGTGGCTGTGGCCGCGGCCACGCCATGGCCGGCGGCGAGGAGCAATCGGCTCCGGTGAAAGGGCGGCTAGAGTGCGGGAACGAGCGCGAGGAGGAGGGAGAATGGAAGAGGAGCTCACAGCGGATCCGGTAGAGGCAACGGCGAGGCCGGGGAGGGGCTGGAGCTCGCGAATCCTTGAAAATTCGCCGGCGGCCGAAGGTTGGGGACGAGCTTGAGGGCGACACTGCAGGGCTTTCGGAGGGCCGTGGATCGGTGGGGAGGAAGAGGGGGCCGAGGCGGAGCTTTGGGAGGCGTCGGGGAGGCGAGGCGGTGGCTATGGCCGCGCGAGTGCTGGTCGGCGGCGACGGGCTCCGTTCGGTCGCGGGAGGGAGAGGGAGCAGAGGGGAATAGGGATGGAGGGAGAGACACGGGAGAGTGGCGAGAGGTGCAAGGGGTCGAGGGAAGTGCGTGGCACCCTCGGGTGCCTCCAGCGGCGAGCAGGTAAGCAGGAGGTGGCCGGGGCTCTCGGGCGCGCGCGACGCCTCGGTCCTTCTGGCGAGGAGGAAGAGGACAGGGTGGGAGGCAGCGGTGGTGGGCTGGGCCAGGCCTCAGCCACAGTGCCGGGCCAGGTGGGCTAGAAAGCCAGGTAAGTTACAGGTGAGTGCTCTGTTTTATTTTCTGTTTGTTTTATTTTTTTATTTAATCTTTTGCCACTGTTTTGAATTTAAAATAATTCAAACAATGCCAAAAACTCCTCTGAATATTTTTATTTTGCTAGATGGAATTTTCCAAAAGCTCATAAAATATTTCAGGGGTATTTGAAGTTATATTCTAATTATATGAATATAATTCAAATTCAAATAGCTAATGATTTAAATTCAAAGTCCCAAAAATAAATCCTTTTAAAATGTTCATTATTTTTGGTTTGGATCAAAACCCTTGCCAAAAATATTAAACATCTAAGAAGAGCATTTTGGAACAATGAATGAGATTTTAGGGTTTTTGCCCTTCTTTTATTTAAGTTTTTGAGGCTTCCAAATTTCCTCAGTTCAAGTTTAAAGAAATTTAGACATGATGCATGGATGCAATGCCACTAGTTACAAGCAAGCTCTAGGGCTGTGACAACTCACCCCCACTAAACAAAAAATCTCATCCCGAGATTCAAGCGTAGGGTAAGGTGAAGGGGGAACGCAAACTAGCACAATCTTCACGATCCAGTTGTACTTCAAATGAACGTTGATTCGTTCACCATCATTATCTTGATGTTTTGTTCCGAGAACTCCAACCAACATGACAACGAGAGGAGAAGGGAACTCTAGAAGGATCAATCTTCTCGAAGGTCGAACAACTCAGGATTAACTCATGGGATGAGACATAGCAACATCTCTCGAGCTGAGAGACGAAGCACACATCCATAGGAATGGAGTGAAGCAGATGACGAAGGTTCACTAGGTAGACAACAATTTCACGCTTAAGAAGGTGGTAAACGATTGTCAACGTAGCGAGGAGTTGAGTTGCCATGATATCACAACGAGACACCTTCGGAACCGTGACTCGTAGATATCTCCCCTTAAGTGGCAAAAGGAATTACCTTTGATTCAGAGATCATTGAAACTTTTTTAAACCAGCCTAAGGCAAATCACAACGATCGTTTGGCGGAGTGCAAAGGAATGGTACACCCGGACTAGAATGGATGATGTGGACTACCTTGTTGAAGACAACGCAATGGATGATTTTTGCTTATCACCGGAAATGGAAGGGACCCATGGTAGAATGGCACATTGGCGGTGCAGGCTGGGAACAAAATGCAAATGCTGGGAATGATTCTGGTAACTGGGGAAGAACCCAACAATAGAGAGTGAATTCACTATTTGAAAAGGTCATAGCATTGCCGAGGAAACTGAGAGGAATCCCAGTTAGAGCCGATGAAAACACGTAGCGCTTGTGCGTGCTCTCAAAAACTTGAGCATTTCCACAATCATCAAGGTTTTACCAATATCCGTGTCAAGGAACCTGGCAACACCACGTACTACCACGATGAATACTGACGGACGATGCGGATGCAAAAGAAGATAACACCTTCTCAGATTTCACCTTAGCGAGGCCAAGGGGACAAAATCTGGATGATCGACCGAGAGACATTTAGCACTCCGCTTCTAATGTTCTCCTTGATGTGCTAGCGTAATCCACCCATGGATATGGTTTGATATCTAGAACATCAAGTAAAAAGGTCGGACTTCGGGATCTCAAAAATCCTTAAGGGTCAACTACTAGAATAAGTTCTACGAGATCCTTATGGGGAGGTGGCCAACTTCCTCAATCAAGATATTATTATAACAGGTCTTCCGGCTGGGTGTGTTGGCCACGACATCCACTTTACCGGTTTCCGAGGGACCGATATTATAGTTCTTGGGAAATGTTCCAAACCATCATATCTGCCTGAGATTCAGATCTAGTTGGTGTCAGGATATTCCAGACTCATCGAGTCTAGGAAGAAAAACGAAAGTTTGCAACACAAATCGACGAGATAACGTTGCGAGATTTTTGGGGAATGAATTACGATAGCAAGCTCCAAAACATGAGCTGGTTCTGCTACAACATGTGAACATGTTGTCCAAGACAAGCATGACCACGTGGTAGTCTTATAATAAAACACTACCGAGTTCAGGAGGGGGAACCATCATCGAGGATATCGAAGTTTTGTACAAATCCGTCTGGTACCTTCGGGACTAGCACTTAGAACTTATTAACCTTGAACAAATCAATCAGTGGCTTGGTGTGCTAGGGACACATATAGAATGGAGGTTGCAAGTCTCCGAACCACAGAATACCTCGCACGTATGCATGACTGATTTGGGATGATTCCAAAGGAAACAACATTGACTTTCTCGAATCCACGGCGGCAACTTGCATCAAATGCACATGAACTGGAGGAAGTCACTTCTTACATCCGAACATATGCTTCATGAACTAGAATGAAGAAAATGCTTTCAAAAGTTTCCAACACTAGGTTGATGTTCAACATGATTCATGGGGGGAGACAAAATGCTACTGATGGGCTCAACAACAACTCATCGGAATTTCCATATCACTGGACTTCCACCATCATGCGAACACGGTGATAGCATTGGTCAGACCAAAGATGTAATGGTGTATGCTCGAGGGATCAACCACGAGTAAGACAACATTACGAGCATCGTTGGTACTGATTTGATTTGACGATAGCCCACACTCAAATCAAAGGATTGATAAGACAATAGGTCTAGCAACTGATCATAGGGACCAATCGATGAAGATATCATCTTTCTTCAACACACACTACACAAGAATATCCCTTTGGAACGAACTAAGTCAGGCAAGCTTTTATCTTCCAACTCTCCAAGTTGTTGTCTAGCTTAACCAACTAGCTCAGGGATATCTAACACCGATTCTTGGAGAGAAGGTGGTTCACAAGAAACCAACTTGATCACGAGCTCAACATAACAGTCAGGGGACAACCTGGTAATACTTCCGAGAAGATATTCGGAAAATCACGAACCACCGGTATGTTACTAAGCTCGAGAACAATCTCGCTTTTGAGGGCAAGACGATATGATCAAATGAGTGAGGACTTGACAAGATCCTAACTCATCAATCGAAGGGTGCACCGAAATAAGGACTAGGTAGCACGATCAGTCTTAGAAGGATGATTCAAAAACCAACACGCTAAGAATGAAATTACTATCCTTTCACTACCAAGCAACGAGGTTGCTGGGAGTATTGATTTCACACATCACAATTCATTTGTCGGTATTCCGGTTGCATCAACACGAGGGCCGAGGAATGACTAATGATGGTGAGAAGTATCACTACGTCAAAATTCATGAGAGTTGGTGCAGTTCTCATGACAATTCTGACATAAAGGGGGTAATACTCCAAGGTAGAACAGAACCAAAAGCTGGATTGGCATTTGATCTGCGGAATACAACTACTTTGACCCAATCCTAGATATGGATGAGGTACTGGAGTTTGTTTCTCCTAGTCATTCCGCGATAGAATGGCTTGACGGACCACAAGAGTAATAGGCACCGATAAACGAACGCACGCATACTCTTGACTATCAATTGATAGACGAAGGTCAGTAGACAGCTAAAGAGGGACAAATCAAAGGAACATATAACTTTCTGAGTTGTGGATGCATAGATTAGTATGTCGAACCAAGTTCAACAAGTTTCTTCCGAATAACCCATGCAGAAAAGTAGAACTGGCAGAGTCGCAATATAGAATGGAGAACTCATAGAGGGCCTGTTCTGATCTTTTGATCCAACAAACTTCTGCCATAATGGTTCATGGTATTTGGAAGAACGATATACAACGGACCTCGAGGACTATCGCAAAGGTTACTAATATACTAAAGGAACTAGCAACACTATCAACATGATGTAAGTAGGGTGAATATCGGGTTTAAGACCCAGAAATAGAATACCTACTAACTATGTGGCATCACGGGATGCTTTCGATAATGACGGCCAGAATTATCACACTGGAAACACAGATCATGGCTAGACCACTAGATGATCCCCTAAGCACTTAGGGTCATAATTATTAACTCCAACATATATGTTGAGGCAATAAAGTACCTCAACTCACTAATTTGTGTGATTAATCTGACCAAAAGGACATCGGGAACGGGAAGAAGGGATTTCCAAATGCATCAGACTGCTTAGAAACCTGGGATGACTCGGACAGCATAACGGCTGTAAATGCTCAAAAAGTTTGGAGACATACTACAAAATGGTGGCATAACCACTCAGAAGCACAATATCAAGGTTCCGAGATCAACAATTAACATACGGAAGTAGTAGGAACTGAACTGAGACTTAAATCCAACAATCTTATAAGTCTACTGATTAGTAACACGTGATCCTAATAGAAAGAAGAGATATCCTAGTTCTTAATCCCCGTAGAAGAGAAGATGATGACTCAGATCAGAAGGCCATGAGGTATAAGGAGTAAAAAGAGCCTTACATTCCATCCCACAATCAATTCCCTTATATAACTAAAGAATTTCTAGACTCAACTTCGACCAATTTGGCTTGGTAATCCTACAGGCAGTCAAGCTCTGATACCAATGCTGTCAGGACCCCGACTCAATGCCACATCGATCTAGTATGTAACACCTCATATCACTTTGCGGCCTCACGCACGGTATTCCCACGGGTGTCGCCTTACCTTTGCCCGGGACCGTTTGCGCCTTTTGGCACACGTATATGATAGTGTCGCTAGCATCCATATGATAAGGAGCCCGGGCTGACATGGCTAGTCGTAAACCCAAAGTGGCACAAACTTACAGGGACAGGCATCCATGACCAGCATCGAACGTGTTGGTCATCAGCGAGTGAATCCAGGCTGTAGCACTGGGCTAGCAGGACTCCGGTGAACCGGGCTGTAGCGGGCTAACAGGACTCCGGTATTCATCGCGTGACATTTCCCCGAGGGACAGACACAGGAACGAAGAAGGACACATGCCGGCCAGCCTAAGTGTTCCGGAGCAGTAGCAAGCTACCATGGCTCGGTGGAAACACTAGGAGACATTTCCCGGTAAGAGAGGCTACTAAAGATAAACAACTAGATAGTCAGATCCCACACATACCAAGCATTTCAATAACATACACACAATATGCTCGATATGTGCAAACACAACATGGCATCACAACATGACTCTACGACTCAAGTATTTATTCAATAGGCTCCGAGGAGCGAGATATTACAAACATGGGTCTCATGACCCAACATTCAGAGCATACAAATCAAAGCATAAGCGGAAGCTATCATGTCTGAGTACAGACATCTATAAATGAAAAAGGCTGAGAAGCCTGACTATCTACCAAATCCTGCCGAGGCACAAGATCGTAGCTGAGGTAACAAGCTAAACGTCGAAGTCCACGTGGAACTACTAGTGAGACTGAAGTCTCTCTGCAAAACATAAAATAGGCAAACGTGAGTACAAATGTACCCAGCAAGACTTACATCAGAACTAACTACATATGCATCATTATCAACAAGGGGATGGTGGGGTTTAACTGCAGCAAGCCAGCTTTGACTCGGTGGCTATCCTGAACTACGACTGCAAGCGAACTCTTTTGAGGTGGCGCACACGAGTCCACATATTCACCATATCAATACACCACTATGGATCCGCTCTCGTCTCCCTACGGGAACACCATCCATAGCACTCACGCTTATCTTGTGTATTTTAGAGTATCCACTTTCACTTGTCTATGAACTGATATAAGCAACCCAGAAGTCCTTTTCCGCGGACACGGCTATTCCAATAGATCATATTAACCCTGCAGGGGTGTACTTCTTCACACACGCTCTCACCACTTACCGCCGTTTACACGACATGTACTCGGCAACCTTCAAGCGGAAGCCCAACGTGGGTGTCGGCCACGGCCTGCCTAAACACTCGAGTCTCTAGTCCAGGTTTATCGCCTATTCGAGTTCCATCCATGAGGAGATCCGGCTGGAGTTTCACTCACAGCCCCAAACGATGTGAGCAGGGTTCCGTGACACCAAACGGGCGCCCGATATACCCGGCCACGTGCCTACCGCATCACAGCCCACCCCTACGGTCAGCGCTGCGCATGGCCTCCAGCATACTACAAACACCAGAAACTACTTGCAACTCCTGGACAGAGGACAAGGGTGATCAAGAAGCCGAGAGGGTCCATTGGTTTCGGGCCCAATGCGTGGTAGTAGCTGAATCATGGATCACGAACACAGAACTCAGTTCCTGAGGACGGCTGCAATGAGACAACCCACCATGTACTCCTACATGGCCTCTCACCGCTACCTTTACCAAATCGTGTTCACACGCTTAGCTCACACACCGTAGGACATGTTCACACACCTCTGATTCATCCCGGATGAATCAGACCTGACTCAACTCTAAGCAGTAGCAGGCATGACAAACAAGTATGAATGAGTAGGCACATCAGGGCTCAAACAACTCCTACTCATGCTAGTGAGTTTCATCTAATTACTGTGGAATGACAGGTCATGCAGAGGATAAAGGGGTTCAGCTACCGCAGCAAGTAACAGATGAATCGATGTTGTCCTAATGCAGTAAAAGAGAGCAGGGGCGAGAGAGTGGGACTTTATCGGAATGAACAAGGGGGGTTTTGCTTGCCTGGCACTTCTGAAGATAACATTGAGTCTTCATCAGTGTCAACGATCACATCGTCGGTACAACGTCTACCGAGGGGGAACAACACCGGCAAACACAGAAGAAACACGATCAATGCAATGCACAATATGATGCATGCTATGACATGGCAATATGAATGTGTTTTGGGCTAATGCACCTAGCTATGATTTAAATGAAGCTGGTTTGAATACATGATTCAAATTCCAATTCCATATATGGTTATTTAAATGCCCTTTATTTGTTTTGTCCAAAACAGAGGACAAACATTGTTCAAACATGCATGAAAATGGTACAGATGGATTCCTTGAATTTTTCTGATAATTTTTCATATATAACTTATTTCCATTGGAGTTACGGTTGAATTTCTATGATTTATTGAAGTTTAGGGCATTTTTCTGAAATTTCCTGAATAATAATAAATCCAGAAAATGATTTAACTGCGTCAGCCTGACGCCAGCATGACGTCAGCGAGTCAACGGCCAGGTCCAGGTCAAACCTGACCTGCGGGGTCCACACGTCAGTGACACAGGAACTAATCCCGGTCAAACCCAGCGCTGACTGGGGTTTGACCAGGGGTGGGGCCTACTGTCAGTGGTTGTAGGTTGTTTAGTTAGTTGGGTTAGCTCCTAACGACGGAGCCACGTCAGCTCCCGCCGGAGTTTCGCCGGCGATGACCTATACTGCGGCGGCAACTCGCCGGACTTGAGCTGCGGGCGACGGATGGATGCGCGAAGGCCACCAGGGGGTAGCCCGCGCTCGACCGCGTCTAGCTGAGCGATCGAAAGGCCTCGAAGTCGCCGGAGATGATGACGCGAGCACAGAGGCGGCGGCCGGAGCTCGGGCGCTGATCGATTCGACGCTATGGTGCACTACGGGAGAACTGGTGGGTGCTGCGGGCTCCTGAGGTTGCGGTGAGCACGACGGTGGGCTCGGGAGCGAGCTGCGGTGGCTGTGGCCGCGGCCACGCCATGGCCGGCGGCGAGGAGCAATCGGCTCCGGTGAAAGGGCGGCTAGAGTGCGAGAACGAGCGCGAGGAGGAGGGAGAATGGAAGAGGAGCTCACAGCGGATCCGGTAGAGGAAACGGCGAGGCCGGGGAGGGGCTGGAGCTCGCGAATCCTCGAAAATTCGCCGGCGGCCGAAGGTTGGGGACGAGCTTGAGGGCGACGCTGCAGGGCTTCCGGAGGGCCGTGGATCGGTGGGGAGGAAGAGGGGGCCGAGGCGGAGCTTTGGGAGGCGTCGGGGAGGCGAGGCGGTGGCTGTGGCCGCGCGAGTGCTGGTCGGCGGCGACGGGCTCCGTTCGGTCGCGGGAGAGAGAGGGAGCAGAGGGGGATAGGGACGGAGGGAGAGACACGGGAGAGTGGCGAGAGGTGCAAGGGGTCGAGGGAAGTGCGTGGCACCCTCGGGTGCCTCCAGCGGTGAGCAGGTACGCAGGAGGTGGCCGGGGCTCTCGGGCGCGCGCCACGCCTCGGTCCTTCTGGCGAGGAGGAAGACGACAGGGGGGGGGGAGGCGGCGGTGGTGGGCTGGGCCAGGCCTCAGCCACAGTGCCGGGCCAGGTGGGCTAGAAAGCCAGGTAAGTTAGAGGTGAGTGCTCTGTTTTATTTTCTGTTTGTTTTATTTTTTTATTTAATCTTTTGCCACTGTTTTGAATTTAAAATAATTCAAACAATGCCAAAAACTCCTCTGAATGTTTTTATTTTGCTAGATGGACTTTTCCAAAAGCTCATAAAATATTTCAGGGGTATTTGAAGTTATATTCTAATTATATGAATATAATTCAAATTCAAATAGCTAATGATTTAAATTCAAAGTCCCAAAAATAAATCCTTTTAAAATGTTCATTATTTTTGGTTTGGATCAAAACCCTTGCCAAAAATATTAAACATCTAAGAAGAGCATTTTGGAACAATGAATGAGATTTTAGGGTTTTTGCCCTTCTTTTATTTAAGTTTTTGAGGCTTCCAAATTTCCTCAGTTCAAGTTTAAAGAAATTTAGACATGATGCATGGATGCAATGCCACTAGTTACAAGCAAGCTCTAGGGCTGTGACAGAAAAAGCCTAGGTGGTGAATGGTAAAACCAAGGTTGGGCCTTGCTGGAGGAGTTTTATTCAAAGCAAACTGTCAAGGGGTTCCCATTATAACCCAAGCGCGTGAGGAACGCAAAATCCGGGAACATAACACCGATATGACGGAAACTAGGGCGGCAAGAGTGGAACAAAACACCAGGCATAAGGCCGAGCCTTCCACCCTTTACCAATTATAGAGATGCATTAATTAAATAAGGTATATTGTGATATCCCAACAAGTAAACATGTTCCAACAAGGAACAACATCTCCATGTTCCAACGAGGAACAAAACTTCAATCTTCACCTGCAACTAACAATTCTATAAGAGGGGCCAAGCAAAGCGGTAACATAGCCAATCAACGGTTTGCTAGGACAAGGTGGGTTAGAGGCTTGGTTCAACAACATGGGAGGCATGATAAGCAAGTGGTAGGTATCGCAGCATAGGCATAGCAAAACAGCGAGCAACTAGCAAGCAAAGATAGAAGTGATTTCGAGGGTATGATCATCTTGCCTGAAATCCCGCAAGGAAGAAGAACGAGTCCATGAAGAAGACAAACGGACGTAGACGAACGGGTCCTCACCAACGCGACATTACCGGAACCAACCCGAAGAAGCAAACACCGGAAAGAAGCACCCAACATAGTAAACAACCAACACATGAACAAGATATGATATGCGAGATGCGGTAGGCGATGCATATGCATGATTTGACAAGGAATGCATGAACCTGGCCTCAACTTGGAAAACCAAGTGTGCCAACTGGGGCGGCACGGCCGGACGGGGAGACTCCCGGGCGCGCGAGGCGGCGGGGCAGAGCGAGCCGGGCGGCGGCGGATCCAGGCCCCGCGGGCCAGATCTGGGCCGCGCGGGCTCGTGGCGGCGGAGGAGAGAGAAGGAGGCGGGGCGCAATGACGTGGCGGCGGCGGATTGGGTGCGACGGCGGAGATGCTGAGGTGGCGGCTCGTCATTGGCTGGAGCGAGGTGGCAGCGGGCGGCGGACATGTCCGGCCGCCGGGCGGACGTGTCCGGCGGCGCAAGGAGGACGAAGGCTAGGGTTTCATCCGCGAAAATTTCGAGGGTGGCCATATATTTATAGGTAGAGGGAGCTAGGAGAGTCCAAATGAGGTGTGGTTTTCGGCCACGCGATCATGATCGAACGCTCTAGATGATGGAGATGTCTTAGATGGGTTTTGGGCCAAAATGGAGGGGTGTTGGGCTGCAACACACACGAGGCCTTTTCGGTCCCTCGGTTAACCGTTGGAGCATCAAACGAAGTCCAAAAGATACGAAACTTGACAGGCGGTCTACCGGTAGTAAACCAAGGCCGCTTGGCAAGTCTCGGTCCAATCCGGAAATATTTAACCCCCACACGTGAAAGAAAGGTAGAAATGACCACCGGAGGAGAACGAAGCGCCGGAATGCAAAACGGACAACGGGGAAAATGCTCGGATGCATGAGACGAACACGTATGCAAATGAAATGCACATGATGACATGATATGCAATGCATGACACACAAGCAATGACAAGGCAACAACAGCGGATAACTGGACGACACCTGGTGCATCGGTCTCGGGGCGTTACAACACTCCACCACTACGAGAGGATCTCGTCCCGAGATCTAGAATGGCACCGGAAGGAAAACGTAGGAGAAAGAGAAGAGGTAAACTAAGTTGCTTCTTTGACAAACGAGTGAAACAACGAACCTTGAATAAGGTTAAGCCATTTCGAGAAAAGAATACAATGGAGATGAACGAAGTTGAAAGCACTTCGTTAGCAAAGATGAACAAGGAAGAACAGTTTCGGTCAGCACTTCGGTTTAGAAGAGATGGAAAAATTGAGCTTCTTAGCAAAGAATGTCGATGAACACTTCGAGAAGGAATTAAATCCTTGATGAATCATCATGTAGAACCTTCATGAAGAACTCCCGTAATAAAAGAATGATCCAAAATAATTGAATGATGAAAAGAATAAGATTTAAGCCTCGCAATGATTTAGATAGAGAACTCCGTGATAATATAATTGAAAGAGGTTGGACTCTGGAAAAGAAAGATGAGCTATTGAAACCAAGAATAAGTATGATGAGTCACTCCGGAAAAACAGGAATTGACCAAACTCGATGAAATAAGAATAAGAATTACATTATGCTTATCCTTCACCAATTAAATTGATGACAATCAATGGATTCGACATATTACTTATTCTCGTAAAAAAAGATTAAGATAGATATAGCGCCAACTTGAGAAGGTCTTCCAAGAACTATCGGTAGAATTTGAAAAGCACGAATGCATAGATATGATACACGAAGGAAGAAAACTCTTGAACGAACCACCGTAAGAATTAAAATGATCGAAGTAGGGGTGAATCATCGGTAAGAATTAGCAAATGAACGAAAGTGCTTGAGACAAACTAGATACATGAGAACGAGGGGATCACAAACTGACTAGAGAATATTTGAATGATGCACCGGTAAGATTTGGAGAAAGATAAGTGAAAACTGGAATGGATAAATCTTATTTGATGAACTCCGGATAATCAAACTGAGAAGACTCTTGAATTTCTCCGGATAGATGAAAAGAATTATCACAATCAAAAACAATTATGAGATGATGGCCGAGAATAGGGCAAGATATGGAGGAAAACTCTTCTTCGGTCTTCAAATCCGAGAATGACGATGAGAAACACCACCATGAATCGTTGAGACACTTTGTTATGAAGAATGGAAAGGTTGAGCCACGATGAAAAGGATTTGAAAGATCTTGGAGAAAGGCATTTGATTGATGATAATTCATTCTTATGGCAAACTTTTGAAAAGGAATTGAGAATAACTCCGGGAAAAATTAGAAGAGTCAGGTAAGATCCTGGGAAAAGACCTGTGGGTTAGGGCCCACTCAAAAGATACACCGTAGAACGATTGCTAGAAACTGAGATTGCACCGTTGAATTAAATGACTAGAATGAGATAACAACCTCAAAAGAGTTTGAATGAAAATAGAGTGGAAACACGAATCCTCGAGATATCTTGAGCACTCCGGAACAATATAACAGCAAGTGGGGAATGATTATGAATTGCACCGGCATGATAAAACCTTGAAACGAGGAAAGGATATGATCAACAAAGCTTGACTTGAAGCCACCGGAGAAGAGAAGAAACAAAGAATGATAACTTGAAGCTCCGTTAGGATCTTCATGAGAATCACCGGATAAGAATATTGACGGAAAAGGAATGGAGAAGCTTCCCATTAATAAGATGGATACTTGAACAAGAAATCTGAATCCTTGAGGAAAAAGGGTGGGTGGGCGGGAAAACAAAGGCAACTTGGAGACGGATGAAACAAACACCATTGAGAAGAAGTGATAATTGATCTTGCGGAAGTTGAAATGGTTGGATCCACTAGAAGGGAAGCACACCGGTTGAAAAAAAGGATTGACATGACAGTCTCGATGACCGAGAAGGATTAGTATTCACATCGGAGTATTAGAACACCATTTGGGGAAAAGTACGGAATCAACATTTGACTTCGAAGCAACTCGAATACCATAACTCAAAACAAAACAAAGGATTGGCTTGCAAAAGAAGCCAGAACAAACATATGATAGAGATTTCGTCCGAAGTTTTCGTGGTGGGGCCTACACGGGCTCGATCGTACAGCACCATCATGTACAAGGCAGTGCACATGACATACGAAGCGTCCCCGAGTCGGCATAGCCAAGGACTCTTTAAGACACAACGAGACCACTGTAAAACCGACCATGAATAGGCGGACCACTAGACGTCGAACCCCCAATTTCATATCATACATCTGTCGGAAAGATATCCTAAGAGCTACTTGAATTCCCACCTATGAAACTCCCGAAATTTTCCGGTTATGCAATCAGGTGTTGGGGATACAGGGGAAGCATAATATCTCACCCAAACTAGCAAATCCTACATCCAGCTGTATCCATCCTTCAACACATAACCAAGAAACCTTCGAAAATCATCTACCTCAACCTTCGAAAAGCATCCGTTATACAAGTTATGGCGATACTCCCGAACTCCTGCCCCAGTACTGGGTGGCGTCGAGGTTATCTCACCAACGAACTGCATAAAAGAGATTTTCTATGTCGGCGTACTAAACTCAAGTATTCCAGAACTTCAACGATAAAATTATGACGACAACACCTCAGAGCTCAACTCCCCGGGACACTTCCACAAGACCCCTGACAGGAGGCACCAAGACAATGTTCTCATCATAAAACCATCGGAACGATTCCAAGATACCCGCGTGATCCTAATTTTTTTTTAGTGAAATTTGAGAAGAGAAGAGTCAAAACTCTACGTCAGGATGCCTTACCAGAGCGATGAGGAGACTGGGAAGTAAAAGAATTCCTAAACTCTCTGATATATAATTCCTAGAAGACTCAAAACATTTTTTTCTAGACACAACTCGGCCGCTAATTCGATCAAGCAGTGGGGGCTCCTAAGGTCGGGGAAGGCTCTGAATACCAACTTGTCACGCCCTCGATGCGGCTATATCTCCCACGTGTCGAAGCACGACTTAGAGGCATAACCGCATTGAAAGCAATGTCGCAAGTGAGGTAAACTTCACACAACCCATGTAATACATAAGGGAAAGAGATACATAGTTGGCTTACAATCGCCACTTCACACAATTACATGAATACAACATTACAACAACCAAATACAATCAAGGTCCGACTACGGAACCAAAATAAAAGAAGAACCCCAAATGCGACACGGTCCCCGATCGACCCCAACTGGGCTCCACTACTGATCAACTAGAATGAAACAACACAAAGGGACAAGATCTTCAACGAGCTCCTCCTGAGCTGGGTTGTGTCATCTGCACGGACTCATCGGCACCTGCAAGCTGGTTTTGGAAGTATCTGTGAGCCACGGGGACTCAGCAATCTCGCACCCTCGCGATCAAGACTATTTAAGCTTATGGGAAAGGTAAAGGTATGAGGTGGAGCTGCAGCAAGCGACTAGCATATATGGTGGCTAACATACGCAAATGAGAGCGAGAAGAGAAGGCAAAGCACGGTCGATAAAAGTATGATCAAGAAGTGATCCTATAGCAACCTACGTCAAGCATAACTCCAACAACCGTGTTCACTTCCCAGACTCCACCGGAAAGAGACCATCATGGTTACACACGCTGTTGATATATTTTTAATTAAGGTCAACTTCAGGTTTTCTACAACCGGATGTTAACAAATTCCCATCTACCCATAACCGCGGGCACGACTTTTGAAAGTTTAAATCCCTGCAGGGGTGTCCCAACGTAGCCCATCACAAGCTCTCACAGTCAACGAAGGAATAAACCTCCTCCCGAGACATTCCGATCAGACTCGGTATCCCGGTACTCCAAGACATCCTCGGCAATGGTAAAACAAGTCCAGCAAGACCACCCGATGGGCCGACATCCCGATAGGAGCTGCACATATCTCGTTCTCAGGGCACACCGGATAAGCTAAGCATACGGGAGCCAACGTAACCCAAGTTGCCAAGGGACGGCCCCGCACGGTGCTCTAGGTTGGACCAACACTTAGACAAGCACTGGCCCCCGGGGGGGGGGGGGGGGGTTAAAATAAAGATGACCCTCGGGATGCGCGACTCCCAAGGGAAAAAGGCTAGCTGGCGAATGGTAAAACCAAGGTTGGGCCTTGCTGGAGGAGTTTTATTCAAAGCGAAGGGTTCCCATTATAACCCAACCGCGTGAGGAACGCAAAATCCGGGAACATAACACCGATATGACGGAAACTAGGGCGGCAAGAGTGGAACAAAACACCAGGCATAAGGCCGAGCCTTCCACCCTTTACCAAGTATATAGATGCATTAATTAAATAAGGTATATTGTGATATCCCAACAAGTAAACATGTTCCAACAAGGAAAAACATCTCCATGTTCCAACGAGGAACAAAACTTCAATCTTCACCTGCAACTAACAACGCTATAAGAGGGGCCGAGCAAAGCGGTAACATAGCCAATCAACGGTTTGCTAGGACAAGGTGGGTTAGAGGCTTGGTTCAACAACATGGGAGGCATGATAAGCAAGTGGTAGGTATCGCAGCATAGGCATCGCAAAAGAGCGAGCAACTAGCAAGCAAAGATAGAAGTGATTTCGAGGGTATGATCATCTTGCCTGAAATCCCGCAAGGAAGAAGAACGAGTCCATGAAGAAGACAAACGGACGTAGACGAATGGGTCCTCACCAACGCGACATTACCGGAACCAACCCGAAGAAGCAAACACCGGAAAGAAGCACACAACATAGTAAACAACCAACACATGAACAAGATATGATATGCGAGATGCGGTAGGCGATGCATATGCATGATTTGACAAGGAATGCATGAACCTTGCCTCAACTTGGAAAACCAAGTGCGCCACTGGAAAGGTGAGATGAAATCGCTTGAAAACGATATAAAGACCACCGGAATCGGAGTTACGGTTTGGAAATGCCAAGCGATTCAAATATGACACCGGGCTGCGATTTACAGCAAGTAGCCAACTAAATGCAATGAGATGAAGATGCTACAACACCCAAACATGACAACAAAATACATGGCAGGGATGCATTTATGATGCTTAACAAAAGACTAGCACTGAGCTACGGCCAAATCATCCAGTAACAGGTTCAAATAAGCATGGCAAAAACGCAAACGGTAAACAGATCTCAGACTTAGTGAAATTAACACTTGTCTGGAATTTCAGATCATATAGCCCTCTTCGAAGCAACAAAACAACAAGCTACAGGACCTGAACATAACAAAGAAGAACATGGCATGGAGCTACTCAACAAGCTTAACAAAAGTCCCTTAGTGACCTTCAGCCAAAAGGGATAACAAAATATACTAACAAGCACACGAACATAGCAAAAACATAATCAGTTTTCAGACTTACTGAAAACTGGGACATGCTGAAATATAACTCAAGTAGGCATGTTTACAAGCTCGATGCACTCACTACGGTGCAAGTAATAGCAAGGCACGCATACATCCATTAGGAAGGCACAAAATGCAAGCTAGACATGGCAAGAACAATAGCATAGCACGAAAAGATCAACTACAACATCACCGGCAAAATCGCAAACAAGTTGACGATCTGCCCAGATTCACAACGAAGCAAAAGTAGAGCTCGATTGACTCAAGCTAGGGTGCTCCATTAATGCAAAAAAAGACATGAATGGATAGAGAACTACAATATTAACAAAACTCCTATACTGATCATCCTCAAAAGAGGCATGGATCACTATGAAACAACATGAACATATGGCATCATGAATTAAACAACTCAAGGACTTAGTGGAAATGCTAAGTCCCTGAAAACAGAATTACCAAGTGCCTCACTTTGCAAGCTTGCACTAGTCACCTCACACATCACAAAAATACATGGGTTGCACCTCTGGAAAGATAACAAAACCCTTAACAAAACATATGAAGAGCACATGGTCATATCATGCGCACAATAATCATGGCAAAAATGACAAATGTCTAAGATGAAGTAGCAGATCTGGCAATTAACTCAAGTAGCCTCCTTCTAACAGCATTTCGGGCATCAAGATGAGCTCAAATGAAAATGATGCAATGGAATGAAATGATGTACTCTCTGAGACAAACATTTTGATATGCTATATGCATGAATCGGAGCTACGGATGCAAAGTTACGAGGCCTCGAACAGGGCAACATGGATCTGCAATTTCGGGGACTTAGTAGAAATTTCACCTCCGCGAAAGTCAACGCGGGACGGAGGTATCCGGGATGAGGTGGATCCGGATCGGGACGAGGCCGTTTGGATGGAGGGTGTGGTGGATCTGGTCCCGGTTGGCGTGGATGACGAGGACGACTGTGGAGTTCGCCGGAGACGACGGGGACGGCGGCCGGCGGAGCTTGGGGCGCCGAGGTCGCGGTGAGGTGCGGGGTCACCAGCGGGAGACCTCCGGGACGGCGCGGCCGACTGGCGAAGTCCGGTGGACGGCGGCGAGACGAGCTAATCGCGGCGGGCGGCGGAACCGGCAAGAGGCGCGGCGACGAGGTCGTCCGAGGCGGGGCGAGGCGGGCGCGCCGGCGACAGGCGGTTGGGCGGCCGCGTGGAGGTCGCCGGCGGCGAGCTAGCGGGGTGGCGCGACTGGATGGCGAGTCTCCCGGGCACGCGAGGCGGCGGGGCAGAGCGAGCCGGGTGGCGGCGGATCCGGGCCCCGCGGGCTAGATCTGGGCCGCGCGGGCCCGTGGCGGCGAATGAGAGAGAGGAGGCGGGGCGTGATGACGTGGCGGCGGCGGATTGGGTGCGGCGGCGGAGATGCTGAGCTGGCGGCTCGTCATTGGTTGGAGCGAGGTGGCAGCGGCGGCGGACATGTTTATAGGTGGAGGGAGCTAGGAGGACGAAGGCTAGGGTTTCATCCGCGAAAATTTCGGGGGTGGCCACATATTTATAGGTGGAGGGAGCTAGGAGAGTCCAAATGAGGTGAGGTTTTCGGCCACGCGATCGTGATCGAACGCACTAGATGATGGAGATGTCTTAGGTGGGTTTTGGGCCAAAATGGAGGGGTGTTGGGCTGCAACACACACGAGGCCTTTTCGGTCCCTCGGTTAACCGTTGGAGCATCAAACGAAGTCCAAAAGATACGAAACTTGACAGGCGGTCTACCGGTAGTAAACCAAGGCCGCTTGGCAAGTCTCGGTCCAATCCCGAAATGTTTAACCCCCACACATGAAAGAAAGGTAGAAATGACCATCGGAGGAGAACGAAGCGCCGGAATGCAAAACGGACAACGGGGAAAATGCTCGGATGCATGAGACGAACACGTATGCAAATGAAATGCACATGATGACATGATATGCAATGCATGACACGCAAGCAATGACAAGGCAACAGCAGCGAATAACTGGACGACACATGGCGCATCGGTCTCGGGGCGTTACACATCTTAATCATGCATAAAAGAGTTCAGAGAAGACTCAAATAATATTCATAGATAATCTAATCATAAATCAACAATTCATCAAATGTCGACAAACACACCACAAAGAATATTACATCAAACATATCTCCAAGAACATCGAGGAGAACATTGTATTGAAGATCAAAGAGAGAGAAGAAGCCATCTAGATACTAGCTATGGACCTATAGGTCCATGGTAAACTACTCACGCTTCATCGGAAGGGCAACAAGGTTCATGTAGAGGCCCACTGTGATTGAATCCCCCTCTGGCAAAGTGTCGGATTAGGCCCCTAGATGGGATCTCACGAGAACAGAGGCTTGCGGTGGCAGAAAACTATTTTCTTTGATGCTTCTTATGGTTTGGGAATATTTGTGAATTTATAGTGCAAATATTAGGGTTGGAAGACCTCCGAGGGGCCCACAAGCTGATAAGGACATGACCACCTTGGATACGACCAAAAATATTGCATACATGTGTATGGGACATTTGTACAATCCACATATGAAGATAGGGGGCAAAGAGAAGTTTAGGTGTTGTTCAAAAAGTCCTCTCACGTCACTTTTGGGCAAAGAGAAGATAGAGTCCATGTCTCTCATGTTCTGGATTCAGATACGGACTGTACAGACATACCTGACTCAAAACGCTAAGAACTCTTTCATACAGACTTCGAATTGGGTGATTCTTTTTTTGTTGGAATATAGATTTCGTGCTATTTCCAACCCAATTGGATTCACCTTAAGATTCCTCTGAAGCGTTGAGTTATCAACAAAAATCTGACACTACAGCAGAATCCGAGTCAAACTACAAGTCCAAAGGTGTTCCATCACCTCCACTTGAGCTCATTGGCCTTGTACGACCTAGGGTTGTTTTAGGCTGCCTTGGGACGTCCTCCCACCTCCTTGTCCATCACCCCTTGCTCCTATATAAATATATCCTTCTAGTAGCTTTTTTGGTAGGTTTTGTTTAGATTAAAAGATCACCATAGCTGCAACTTCACGTACTTCATTTGTGTTCAACGACCAGACTAAGGCATCACAGAACCCCACCTTGATCAATAAATCATTCATCTTATATTCACAATATCCAGATTGCAATCTCAGTTTCTTGCTTGTTCTTCGTTTGCTTGCAGGAAATAGACCCTCATGGTCAAGTTGATCGTGCTCCGGTGTGGTCAATAACCCCTCGGAAGTTGGTTTAGCGATTGCTAAGGCGCGACGTCTTCGCACATTCGTAGTCGAATCGTGAAAGTCGACTTTCACAGAAAACAATAGCTATCTCATCGAAACATTGGGACACCTTCGCCTCTATCAAGTGGTATCCGTTTTCAGGTTGCTCAGTGGGAATTTCTAGTTTTTCCTAGATTAGATTTATTTTCTTACCTAATGTCCAAAAAAAAGCCACAAAAAAGTTAGATCTATTCATCCTTTATCCATGCCAGTCCAAGCCTTTGTAATTTTTTTATTGCTTGCATAGTTGAATTATCGGTTGCATCGTCATGTCGAGTTGTTGATCTTAGTGTCTAGTTCGTTTAGAGTTTCGAGTTCTGTTCACATTAGTCACGCCACCGCTGCATCGTTATCCCTTCCGTGGTCCACCACCCATCCATCAATTTCCACCACGTGCTACCCACCGTTCATTGTCATAATCATAGTTGAGATCGTTCACATCTTCGCTTGATCCAATCTGCATCTTATATAGTTTGTTTTGGAAAGAGGGAGAGAGAAAAGAAAGACAGAGAAAAAAGAGAGAACAAAGTAAAAAAAGTCAGAAGAAAAAGAGAGAAAGAAAAAGAAAAAGTGTGAGAAAAAATATAAAAAAATTCGGATCTATCTAGACTCAATCTCGTAGTTGAATTCAGATTGGAATCAGTTTTGTGCACTGTTTAGTAAAAAAGGCATAACTTCCTCATACGAAGTCCGTTTTGGCTCCATGAGTACTCAAAAGAAAGCTAGCGACGAGAGGTATCTAAATAGTTGCAGAAGCAAGTTCAATATTTGGCACCTCAAAATCGGCTTCTAAATATGTATGTTTGCCCTCCGAAGTTTCCGAACACAGCTTATTCCAGTTTTTCTGGCATTTTTAGAATTTTTGACTCCTCATATCAATTAGGAATTGAGTGATTCTTTTTGTGTTTGAAAGCTTGATTCAGTGCCATTCTTGAGAAAAATTATTAGAAAATTGGCACAAACTTTTCCAGATAAAAGTTGGAGAGAAAGTTGTTGATATATCCTGTTTGGCTGTTGTTTCACATCATTATTTTTACTGCTATTGTGATCTTCACTTATATCTTGCTGTCCAGAGCTACTTCATATCCTTTATTGATGCTAGTTATGCTACGCCGTGACAACATTAGTGTTCTAGGCTCGCGTCTCTAGTCCGGTCTAGCCTAGGGCCAGCACAGTACTGTCGTTGAGCGTTTATTCAACATTGCATATCTAAATTGATTATTGCTAATCTTTTGATACCAAATATTTAAGCCTTCCCAGCTCCACATATACATAAGTGCCCCTGGAAATCTCTATACTCAATCTTCGGAGTTATTTGACACCGCTGGTTGCCTTTCACCACCTGCTGTATGGTAAGAATTTGTAAGATATTGATATTTGTTATATTGTGAGTGTTTTACCACCACATCCTAGTAGTTCATAGGAACATTATTCTTGGATTTTGTTTCTTGTTTCTACTAATCATGATAGGTTCTGGAGATAGAAGTTCTTGGATGACGGATACATCTTCACCATCACGAGAGTTGGGACAACACACACAAGCATATGGTCAGGTTATCTTGTTACCATCATTTGAGGGTAGATTTAATCCTGCTATTTATCTAGCTTGGGAGCTTGAAGTAGAACAAGTTTTTAGTAACCATGATTTTTCTGAACTTGAGAGAGTACGAGCTACCACTAGAGTATTTACTGGTTTTGCTTCTGTTTGTTGGAGTGTACATTGTAAGAAAAACATTGATAACCAACCCACAATTTGGAAAGATTTGAAAGCTCTAATGAGACAACAATTTTTTCCTCCTTACTATCGTCGTGAATTGCTTTGCAAATTGGAACAATTAAAACAAGGCAGTAACACTGTTCATGCTAACTACCAAGAGTTCAAATCTTATATGCATCATTGTGATATAGAAGAATCTGAGGATGATACAATTAATATATTTTTTGGTGGTTTGAACCATGATATTCGTGCAAGATTTTTTGTATATTCCTTGTTGCATTATTGGTATGTATGTTCGCGCTTGTACCTTTGAGAGACAAATACATGAGGATGCATTGGGTGACTAGAACAACAACTATTCCAGTTCATGCTCACCACCACCAGTTGGTTCCTCCATCGTGGCACCTACTAGAGCAGCCCCACCTCAAATTGTGAGCGCGACATCATCTCAAGAGTATGGTACATTGTCATCATCCGTACCTACAACAACTACGTCTTTGCGTCAAGGTAACAATAAAGGCATTGATGATACAACTTCACATGAGAATGATGCATGCCTAGTTAACTTGAATACATCATATGTTGAGTTACTTATTGATTTGAGCACACCATCTATTTTAGAGAATTGTGTTAGTGTCATGAATGCGTCATGTGATCAAACAACTAAAAACCCAACAATTTTGAGTGCACCCATTGAATTAACTGTTGATGCAAAAGAACCAATGTTTAATCATTTTGATATGACCTCTAATCTAGGTGATGATTCTATGTCCAATGACTTATTGCATGTTTGCTTATGTAAGCATGTTGTAGCATGTAAATTTGATGCAATTAATGTTTATTCATCAATGTTGGGATGGTTTAATGATGAACATTTTCAACCTTTTGAAATGAATAAGAGCTTCACTAATATGTGCAAACTGAGTTACAATATTTTCATACCTTCTACTTCTTGTGATAATATTTTGGCTTCAGATTTTATGAACTATGAAAGTTACTCATGCATACATGTGTCATATGTGCAAAAACCAAGGGAAGTAAAAATGGATGACATATACATATACAACATGTACACCTTGTCCCTTTTGTTAGCCACATTTCAGATTAAGCAGCGCTGAGGACGGCTTTGTTTTCAAGAAGGGGAGGATGATGAGGACATGACCACCTTGGATATGACCAAAACTATTGCATACATGTGTATGGGACATTTGTAAAATCCACATATGAAGATAAGGGGCAAAGAGAAGTTTAGGTACTGTTCGGAAAGTCCTCTCATGTCACTTTTGGGCCAAGAGAAGATAGTCAATGTCTCTTATGTTCTGGATTCAGATTCGGACTGTACAGATATACCTGACTCAAAACACCAAGAACTCTTTTATACAGACTTCGAATTGGGTGATTCTTTTTTGTTGGAAAATAGATTTCGTGCTCTTTCCAACCCAATTGGATTCACCTTCAAATTCCTCCTAAGCGTTGAGTTATCGACAAAACAATCTGACGCTGCAGCAGAATCCGAGTCAAATTACAAGTCCAAAGGTGTTGCATCACCTCCACTTGGGCCCATTGGCCTTGTACGACCTAGGGTTGGTTTTAGGCTGCCTTGGGACGTCCTCCCACCTCCTTGCCCATCACCCCTTGCTCCTATATAAATATATCCATCTAGTAGCTTTTCCGGTGGGTTTTGTTTAGATTAAAAGTTCGCCATAGCTACAACTTCGTGTACTTTGTGTTCAACGACCAGATCAAGGCGTCACAGAACCCCACCTTGATCAATAAATCATTCATCTTATATTCACAATATCCAGATTGCAATCTCAGTTTCTTGCTTGTTCTTCGTTTGCTTGCAGGAAATAGACCCTCATGGTCAGCTTGATCGTGCTCCGGCGTGGTCAATAACCCCTCGGAAGTTGGTTTAGCGATTGCTAAGGCGCGATGTCTTCACACGTTCGTAGTCGGATCATCAAAGTCGACTTCCACAGAAAACGATAGCTATCTCATCGAAACATCAGGACACCTTTGCCTCTATCACAAGCCCTCAGGGCACGCCCCCTAAGGCGCGCCTGGCAGGCTTGTGGACTCCTCGAGGAACCTTCTGGCCCCCTCTCCAAGTCCTCTAGATTTCTTCCGGTCCAAGAAAAATCATAGTGAAAGTTTTATTCCATTTGGACTCCATTTGATATTCCTTTTGTGTAAAACTCAAAAACAAGAAAAACAACAAAAACTGGCACTGGGCTCTAGGTTAATAGGTTAGTCCCCAAAATAATATAAAATAGCATATTAATGCATATAAAACATCCAAAACAGATAATATAATAGCATGGAACAATAAAAAATTATAGGTACGTTGGAGACGTATCAAGTATCCCCAAGCTTAATTCTTGTTCGTCCTCGAGTAGGTAAATGATAAAAATAGAATTTTTGATGTGAAATGCTACCTAACATATTTATCAATGTAATCTTATTTATTGTGGCATGAATGTTCATATCCATAAGATTGAAAACAAAATTTTAATATTGACATAAAAATAATAATACTTCAACCATACTAATAAAGAAATCGCGTCTTCTCAAAATAACATGACAAAAGAAAGTTATCCCTACAAAACCATGTAGTCTGGATATGCTCCATCTTCATCACACAAAGTATTTCATCATGCACAACCCCGATGACAAGCCAACACTACAAAAAAGACACATCTATGACATTGGGCCAAACGAATTTTTTTCCTGTCATGCTTATGACACTTCTATGACGATAATTGTGACAAAAGCATGTATCATCATAGATGTGGTGGGATCCCACTTCTTTGACAAAAAAATGGGCTTTTCCTCCTGGGCGGGCCGAGTACGCACCTGCATAAAATTCTTTGGGCTGTCCATGACGGAAAAAATTGTGGTAGAAGCGAGGGTGAGGAAAATTTCAGGGAGTTCCTGGTTACAGTGGGTGGTCGGGGCCGAGCGATGCACAGAGGGATTGTGCGTTTCTCTCGTACATGTACGCATGTGTGTGCGAGGCATTGGGCTCTAACTGAACCCGAGCGAGGCGTTCACTTACTGAACTCGATCGATTGCAATAGCTATGTTACTGAACCCGAGCGATCGATCCCTAGCTGTTAACTAAACTCGAGTGATTCCTTTGCTACTGCTGCTAACTAAACCCAATCGAACCTGCTGCCTCTTGATGAACAGTGACCGTTGTTGGGGCTTGGATGAACAGTTACTCCTGGTGGGGGTTGGATGAACAGGACCCCGTGGTAGTAGAGGTCGTTGCCGCTGGATGAACATGACCCCGATCGAGAGGAGGCTGCCACACCCGAGCCGGTTGGGGGTGGATGAACAGGACACCGTGGAGGGCTGGTTGAACAGGACCCCATGTAGAGGGCTGGTTGAACAGTAGCCGGTGGAGGCTGGATGAACAGGACCCTGTGGTGAACAGTAGCTGGTGGAGTCTGGGGGAGTCGATGGTGGATGAACGGTAGCAAGTGGAGGCTAGAGGAAATCGACGGTGGATGAACAATAGACCGTGGAGGCTAGAGCGAGGCAGTAGACGGTGGATGAACAGTAGCCCATGGAGTCCAGTTTTCCGGTACGCCACACCCCTCCCAATGAACATGACCCCGTTCCGACCGTAGGAGCTCCAACACAAGTCAGTTTCCTTCGTTTTGCGGTACGCCACACCCCTCCCAATCAACATCACCCTGTTTCGACTGTAGGAGCTCGAACACAAGTTCGTTTCATCCGTTTTGCGGTACACTATACCCCGTTTCAGCTGTTCCATCCAAGCCGGTTGGCTCCCAATGAACATGATGCATTCTGACCCAGTCTGTTGCCTCCCGACGAAAACAATGATGTTTCTCTATTTCGACCCATTCGGTTGGCTCCGATGAACAGGACGCCATCGCCGTATGCCGATGTCTACTACGGAGTGTAGTAGTTGTAGACACTTGTTGGGCCTGAAGAAAATATGCCCTAGAGGCAATAATAAAGTTGTTATTTTATATTTCCTTACATCATGATAAATGTTTATTATTCATGCTAGAATTGTATTAACCATAAACTTAGTACACGTGTGAATACATAGACAAAACAGAATGTCCCTAGTATGCCTCTACTTGACTAGCTCGTTAATCAAAGATGGTTATGTTTCCTGACCATAGACATGTGTTGTCATTTGATGAACATGATCACATCATTAGAGAATGATGTGATGGACAAGACCCATCTGTTAGCTTAGCATTATGATCATTTAGTGTTATTTCTATTGCTTTCCTCATGACTTATACATGTTCCTCTGACTATGAGATTATGCAACCCCTGAATACCGGAGGAACACCTCATGTGCTATCAGACGTCACAACATAAACGGGTGATTGTAAAGATGCTCTACAGGTGTCTTTGAAGGTGTTTGTTGGGTTGGCATTGATCGAGATTAGGATTTTTCACTCCGTGTATCGAAGAGGTATATCTGGGCCCTCTCGGTAATGCATATCACTATGAGCCTTGCAAGCAATGTGACTAATAAGTTAGTTGCGGGATGTTGCATTACGGAACAAGTAAAGAGACTTGTCGGTAATGAGATTGAACTAGGTATGATGATACCGACGATCGAATCTCGGGCAAGTAACATACCGATGACAAAGGGAATAACGTATGTTGTTATGTGGTTTGACCGATAAATATCTTTGTAGAATATGTAGGAGCCAATATGAGCATCCAGGTTCTGCTATTGGTTATTGACCAGAGATGTGTCTTGGTCATGTATACATAGTTCTCGAACCCGTAGGGTCCGCACGCTTAACGTTGGATGATGATTTGTATTATGACTTATGTGATTTGATGACCGAAGTTTGTTTGGAGTCCCGGATGAGATCGTGGACATGACGAGGAGTCTCGAAATGGTCGAGAGGTAAAGATTCATATATTGAAAGGCTATATTCAGACATCAGAAAGGTTCCGAGTGATACGGGTATTTTTTGGAGTACCAGGGAGTTACGGGAATTCACCGGGAGAAGTAATGGGCTTTATTGGGCCATACGGGAAATGGGGAGGCACACCAAGGAGAGGTGCCCCCCCCATGGGTCTGAATTGACTAGGGGAAGGGGCGGCGCCCCCTTGCCTTTTCCTACATCCTCTCTCTTTCCCTCTTTCCTTCTCTCCTACTCCAAAAAGGAAAGGGATTCCTACTAGGACTTGGAAGTCCTAGTAGGACTCCATACTCTTGGCGCGCCCCTAGGGGGCCGACCTCTCTCCCTCCCTCGTTTATATACGTGGGCAGGGGGCACCCCAAAGGCACAACAAGTCTTCTCTTAGCTGTGTGCGGTGCCCCCCTCCACAGTTACACACCTCGGTCATATCGTTGTAGTGCTTAGGCGAAGCCCTGCGTCGGTAACTTCATCATCACCGTCACCACGCCATTGTGCCGACGGAACTCTCCATCGTACTCAACTAGATCAAGAGCTCGAGGTACGTCATCGAGCTGAACGTGTGCTGAACATGGAGGTACCATACGTTCGATGCTAGGATCGGTTGAATCGCAAAGACGTTCGACTACATCAACCACGTTACTAAACGCTTCTGCTTTCGGTCTACAAGGGTACATGGACACACTCTCCCCACTTGTTGCTATGGATCTCATAGATAGATCTTGCATGATCGTAGGTAAATTTTTGAAATACTGCGTTCCCCAACAGTGGCATCAGAGCCAGGTCTATGCGTAGATGTTATATGCACGAGTAGAAGACAATGAGTTGTGGGCAATAATAGTCATACTCCTTACCAGCAACGTCTTACTTTGATTCGGCAGTATTGTTGGATGAAGTGGCTCGGACCGACATTACATGGCCGTGTTCATGAGACTGGTTCTACTGATGTGCTTTGCACACAGGTAGCTAGCGGGTGTCTATTTCTCCAACTTTAGTTGAATCAGGTTTTACTATGCCCGGTCCTTGTTGAAGGTTAAAACAACACACTTGATGAAAAATTGTTGTGGTTTTGATGTGTAGGTAAGCACTAGAAGCCCGTAGCAGCCACGTAAAACTTGCAACAAAAAATTAGAGGACGTCTAACTTGTTTTTGCAGGGCATGTTGTGATGTGATATGGTCAAGACGTGATGAGATATAAATTGTTGCATGAGATGATCATGTTTTGTTAAAGTTATCGTCAACTGCCAAAAGCCTTATGGTTGTCTCTTTATTGCATAAGATGCGATAGCAATAGTTGCAAAACAATAGTTGGCGAGACGACCATGTGACGACACGTTGGTAGAGATCAAGATGATGGAGATCATGGTGTCATGCTGGTGACAATGGAGATCATGACGGTACTTCAGAGATGGAGATCAAAGGCACAAGATGATGATGGCCATATCATCTCACATATTTTGATTGCACGTGATGTTTATGCTTTATGCATCTTATTTTGCTTAGTACGGCAGTAGCATTATAAGATGATCACTCACTAAATTTCAAGGTATAAGTTTCTCCCTGAGTATGCACCGTTGGTACAATTCGTCGTGCCGAGACACCATGTGATGATCGGGTGTGCTAAGCTCTATGTTCACATACAGCGGGTGCAAGCTAGTTTTGTACATGCAGAATACTCGGGTTTAAACTTGATGAGCCTAGAATATGAAGATATGGCCTCAGAACACTGAGACTGAAAGGTCGAATGTGAATCATATAGTAGATATGATCAACATCGAGATGTTCACCATCGAAAACTACTCCATCTCACGTGATGATCGGGCATGGTTTAGTTGATATGGATCACGTGATCATTTAGATGACTAGAGGGATGTCTATCTAAGTGGGAGTTCTTAAGTAATATTATTAATTGAACTTTAATTTATCATAAACTTAGTCGTGATAGTATTTGCAAATTATCTTGTAGATCAATAGCTCACATTATAGCTCCCCATTTATTTTTGATATGTTCCTAGAGAAAAATAATTTGAAAGACGATAGTAGCAATGATGCGGACTGGATCTATGATCTAAGGATTATCCTCATTGCTGCACAGAAGAATTATGTCCTTGATGCACCACTAGGTGACGGACCTTTTGCAGGAGCAGATGCAGACATTATGAACGTTTGGCAAGCTCGGTATGATGACTACTTGATTGTTTAGTGCACCATGCTTTACGGCTTAGAACCGGGACTTCAAAAACGTTTTGAATGCCAAGGTGCATATAAGATGTTCCTAGAGCTGAAATTGGTATTTCAGACTCATGCCCGAGTCAAGAGGTATGATACCTCTGACAAGTATTTTGCCTACAAGATGGACGAGAATAGCTCAACCAGTGAGGATGTGCTCAGAATGTCTGAGTACTACAATCGCTTGAATCAAGTGGGAGTTAATCTTCCAGATAAGATAGTGATTGATAGAGTTCTCTAGTTACTATCACCAAGTTAATGGAACTTCGTAATGAATTATGATATGCAAGGGATGACGAAAACGATTCACCGAGCTCTTTGCGATGTTGAAATCGGCGAAGGTAGAAATCAAGAAAAGCATCAAGTGTTGATGGTTGACAAGACCACTAGTTTCAAGTAAAAGGGCAAGGGAAAGAAAGGGAACTTCAAGAAGAATGGCTAGCAAGTTGCCACTTCCACGAAGAAGCCCAAAGCTAGACCCAAGCCTGAAACTAAGTGCTTCTACTGCAAAGGAAATGGTCACTGGAAGCGGAACTGCCCCAAATACTTGGCGGATAAGAAAATGGCAAACTGAACAAAATTATATATAATATACATGTTATTGATGTGTACTTTACTAGTGTTCATAATAGCCCCTGGGTATTTGATACTGGCTCATTTGCTATGATTACTAACTTGAAACATGAGTTACAAAATGAACAGAGACTAGTTGAGGGCGAGGTGACGATGTGTGTTGGAAGTGATTCCAAGGTTGATAAGATCACCATCGCACACTCCCTTTACCTTCAGGATTAGTGTTGAACCTAAAATAAATGTTATTTGGTGTTTGCGTTGAGCATAATATGATTGGATCATGTTTATTGCTATACGGTTATTCATTTAAGTCAAATAATAATTGTTATTTTGTTTACATGAATAAAACCTTATGTGGTCATACACCCAAGGTGAATGGTTTATTGAATCTTGATCATGGTGATACACATATTCATAATATTGACGCCAAAAGATGCAAAGTTGAAATGATAGTGCAACATATTTGTGGCACTGCCGTTTAGGTCATATTGGTGTAAAGCGCATGAAGAAACTCCATGCCTGATGGACTTTTGGAATCACTTGATGCCTGCAAACCATGCCTCATGGGCAAGATGACTAAGACGCCGTTCTCGAGAACAATGGAGTGAGCCGCTGACTTATTGGAAACAATACATACTGATGTATGCGGTCCGATGAGTGTTGAGGCTCGCGGCGGGTATCGTTATTTTCTGACCTTCACAGATGATTTGAGCAGATATGGGTATATCTACTTAATGAAACATAAGTCTAAAACATTTGAAAAAGTTCAAATAATTTTTCAGAGTGAAGTGGAAAATCATCGTAACAAGAAAATAAAGTTTCTACGATCTGATCGTGGAGGCAAATATTTGAGTTAGGAGTTTGGTCTTCATTTGAAACAATGTGGAATAGTTCCGCAACTCACGCCACCTGGAACACCACAGCATAATGGTGTGTCCGAACATCGTAACCATACTTTATTAGATATGGTGTGATCTATGATGTCTCTTACCGATTTACCACTATCGTTTTGGGGTTATGCATTAGAGACAGCTGCATTCACGTTAAATAGGGCACCATCTAAATCCGTTGAGACGACACCGTATGAACTGTGGTTTGGCAAGAAACCTAAGCCATCATTTCTTAAAGTTTGGGGCTGCGATGCTTATGTGAAAAAGCTTCAACCTGATAAGCTTGAACCCAAATCGGAGAAATGCGTCTTCATAGGATACCCAAAAGAAACTGTTGGGTACTCCTTCTATCACAGATCCGAAGGCAAGATATTCGTTGCTAAGAATGGATCCTTTCTAGAGAAGGAGTTTCTCTCAAAAGAAGTGAGTGGGAGGAAAGTAGAACTTGATGAGGTAGTTGTACCTTCTCCCGAATTGGAAAATGGTTCATCACAAAAATCAGTTCTAGTGATGCCTACATCAACTAGAGAGGAAGCTAATGATAATGATCATGAAACTTCAGATCAAGTTACTACTGAACCTCGTAGGTCAACCAGAGCATGTTCCGCACCAGCGTAGTACGGTAATATTGTTCTGGAGGTCATGTTACTTGACCATGACGAACCTACAAACTATGAGGAAGCGATGATGAGCCTAGATTCCGACAGATGGCTTGAGGCCATGAAATCTGAGATAGAATCCATGTATGAGAACAAAGTGTGGACTTCGGTGGACTTGCCCGATGATCGGCAAGCCATTGAGAATAAATGGATCTTCAAGAGGAAGACAGACACTGATAGTAATGTTACTATCTACAAAGCTCGACTTGTCGAAAAGGGTTTTTGACAAGTTCAAGGTGTTGACTACGATGAGATTTTCTCACTCGTATCGATGCTTAAAGTCTGTCCGAATCATGTCAGCAATTGCCATATTTCATGAAATCTGACAAATGGATGTCAAAACTGCATTCCTTAATGGATCTACTAAATAAGAGTTGTATATGATACAACCAGAAGGTTTTGTCAATCCTAAAGGTTCTAACAAAATGTGCAAGCTCCAGCGATCCATCTATGGACTGGTGCAAGCATCTCGGAGTTGGAATATACGCTTTGATGAGTTGATCAAAGCATATAGTTTTATACAGACTTGCGGTGAAGCCTGTATTTACAAGAAAGTGAGTGGGAGCACTACATCCTTTCTGATAAGTATATGTGAATGACATATTGTTGATCAGAAATGATGTAGAATTTTCTAGAAAGCATAAATGAGTGTTTGAAAGGAGTTTTTCAAAGAAAGACCTCTGTGAAGCTGCTTACATATTGGGCATCAAGATCTATAGAGATAGATCAAACACTTGATAAGATTTTTCAATGAGTACATACCTTGACAAGATTTTGAAGTAGTTCAAAATGGAACAGTCAAACAAGGAGTTCTTGCCTGTATTGCAAGGTGTAAAGTTGAGTAAGACTCAAAACACGACCACGGTAGAAAATAGAAAGAGAATGAAAGTCATTCCCTATGCCTCAGCCATAGTTCTATAAAGTATGGTATGCCGTGTACCAAACCTATTGTGCACCTTGCCATGAGTTTGGCAAGGGGGTACGACATTGATCTAGGAGTGGATCACTGGACAACGGTCAAAATTATCCTTAGAAGACTAAGAAGATATTTCTCGGTTATGGAGGTGATAAAGAGTTGATCGTAAAGAGTTACGTCGATGCAGGCTTTTACACGGACCCGGATGACTCTGAGTCTCACTACACCACAACACTAATTAAGGACAAAATAATTGCCGAGAGAAGGCTTTTAGAGGGCAGAAAACTGCTGGGAGTTTGGTTCTCCCGGCAGATAGAACCGCCACGAGAACGGCTGCCGGGGATTACTTCTCTCGCCAGATAAACTTCTCTCGGCAGTTTTTCTGCCCTGACACATGTATTTGTCGGTAGTTTGTGTTCGCTCGGCAGATTATTCGGAGCATGTGAAATTGCAATTACCGGCAGTTAAGCCGCCTGTACAAGCATGTTCACCCGGCAGATATTATGCCATCTTGTTGACTTTACTAGCAAAATGTTCTAGGCAAACCTATTATGTAATATCCATCCATATATATACGCACTCAGGACATAGCACACAATTTATACATGCACTTCAATCAAAGTAGCATATAGGCCTCATCGAAAACCTTAAACTTAACGACCATATATAAAGAGGTAGTACCACAAAAGGATTCCATATATACATTTGCCACACACCCAAAATAAAGTAGTGCGACTAGGGATGCACATATGTTTCTAGATGTGTGCCACACAACCTAAATAAGCTAATTCAACAACCACCAAAATGAGCAGAGCAAGTCTTTACATTCAACAAACAAGATACAAGTCATTATCACTCCACCAACTTAATTTTAGGTCTTCCAAATCTTCAGCAACTTGAAGATCTTCCAAACCTTAGTGAACTTGTGCACCTTTGGGAAATCTGCAATAGATCAGGAGATGTTACATATAACAGTTGCAGTCATAACTTAAGGAAGATGTTACAACAATCGCATATAACAGTCAGATATATGTTCTAAAATATAGAGCAACCAGTAACATCTCTTGAGTAATCTCTTCTATAGTAGAGAACATGTCCTGGACATCAAGATGTCCATTTTTTTATCATCTTAACAATAGCAAGTTTATCTTCTCATCAAAATGTAGCATGCAAAGTCTGTACAAATATTAACAGGAAGATGTTACAACAATCACATACAACATCCGCATGCCCGACATACAACAGCCACATATGTTCTGAAACATAGAGCAACTAGTAACATCTCTAGAGTAATCTCTACTTTAGTAGACAACATATCCTGGACATCAACATGTCCATTTTTTATCATCTTGACAGTAGCAAGCTTATCTAACTTCTCATCCAAATATAGTATGCAAAGTCTGTACGAATATTACACAAGCAGAAGGCCACGATCACACACTTAACATTACACAAGCAAATTTTGAAGCTAGTGTACTGCACAAGCACATATGCAAAATTGTAGCATCTTATTTTCACTTGGTACTTTTTCTCTACCAGAACGCATCAGGTGTTTAGTTGTGCTTCTTAAAATTCCGTATGTCGTATACCTTGGCTTCTTCAAAGTAATACAATTACACATTAGTATTGGAACTTGTGGATTCAGTGTGCTAGTCCAGTCTCTAGTGGGCCTTGATATTGAGCCTGACCTTGGATATAAGTTGATTTATTTTGAGTTCCTATATGAAGTTGGCACAACATAATAGGATAATGAATCTAGAAATCTATAAGTGATGACACCATTTTGTGGTTTTGCGTGGTATTTCCTTAGAGCAATGATGACAACTGTGCTTACAGACTTCCTGCATCCAGAACACGAAGTTGAACTACATTTCTCCTGTTGCGGAATCTGGTGAAGGGGTGTATTGGGAGTACTGTGATTTTCACTGAAGCAGTGCCTCTTATTGTAAAGATGACTCAATGTTGGTCCCATTGCACAAACAAGCCTTTTAATTTTTGCTCCCTCTTTGCAGGAACTATTAAAGTTCAGTTACATAAATGATTTGCTGGCTACACAGAATAAGAGGGGAACTAGCTGAACATATATTTCAGGATCTTTTAATGGGAGCTGTTTAGTTTCCTGGTTCCATGCTTTTGTTGGACAAGTTACAAACGAAGGTCCCCTAAAATGGTACTCTCTCCGTCCCAAAATAAGTGTATCAACTTTGTAACTTTAGTGCAAAGTTGTACAAAAGTTATGAGACTTATTTTGGGACGGAGGGAGTATCTGAGTAGTGGACAAGCCCACAGATTTACAAATCCAGTGAAACACTATGAACATTTGGTTCACATTCCTACATCTTGCACAACAAGTTGAATTAGCCTAGAAAAATAAACAAAGGCTTTTGACAAACAAACAAACAAGCTAAAATACTTCATGTACATGAAAGAAAGAGGATCCAGTCATGAGAAATGAATCAAATGAAAGATGTGAGCATGGAATCCAATGAAAATCATTTCTCTACATGGTAGAGTCTATCGTGTACATGAAAGAAAGATGATCCAATTAAAGTTTATATTTGTAACCATATTTATTCAACAAACCTCTCTCCAAAGTCATGGCTGATGGACACAAAAGCACACTTCTAAAGAACTATAATGATCTATTTGAATTACTAATTAATACTATATACTGGAATTAGGAGCTCAAGTTTCCTGGACACAAGTTAACCATGTAGCAACCAAATGAGCGAACCATTACTATCTGCCCTTGATAGTACACACTAATGTAAATATTCAGCCAAGAAACCATGTATATTACCTCCTCAGCTTGCTTGTGGTCGCAACGCATTGCCGCATTTGCCATTAACTCACTTCCAACTACATACATAGAAGCAAGAGTTTTAAGCAATCAACCATGATAGTCATTGTATATTTAATCATAGGACCTAAGCTTACATGCTTGTAAGGCCATGCAATACATCGCGTAACATACGAAATAAAGTTTACTTCTATTAATAGGAAAAAATCTAATACCATATATTACATTGAAAATGAACATAGTAAGCTCGCACAAGAAGCAGTTATGACTCATCATTTTGGTTCACTCTAGGGGGTGGTCATGGTGTACTCACATCAATATGAACGATGACCAAACTTCAAATCTATGACCAGACTGCAGTTGACACGACCATATATAATCTACTATGATGGTCACTATTGTTTCGGTAGATACTGATGATATAAGGGCGCTCCTTGGTCGGTGGGTTGTCTCCTGGTGTTGTTCCTTCACTAATACTACAAGCTGCTTATAACATGTGAATCAGTATAAAGTACATAAAGACTCCCAACAGATGAATACAAGAAAAATTGTAGCAAGATAAACTGCATCTATATAAAGTACATAAAGGCTCCCAACAGATCAATACAAGCAAAAATTAGCAACAGAAACTTCCTGTGATTGCTTCAAGAAGTCACAATCTAGTGAAGGCATAAACTATGGAGAAGGTGCAGCTTGCTGGAGGAGATCCTTGGGGCTCGGGTGAGCATGTGCGGAGGGCCAGCTTGGGGGAGGAAGCTCGCGAGGAGGGTGGTAACTGAGGAACGATGGTGTACGGCGGAGGAGGAAGGTCGCTGGTGGATTGGCTCGGCGATGGGATGCTCCGTATCAATTGGTGCTCAGTGGCGCCGCTCTGGAGTGGTTGGGGGGGGGGGGGGGGGCGACGGCGGCAGTGGCCTGGGTGGAGGAAGCGGCAGTGGATGCTAGGGGCGGCAGAGGAGCTGCGAATGTGTGCGACAACGGCGTTAGTGGTCTGGGTGGAGGCCGCAGCAGTGCATTGGTTGGGGCGGCGGACGGGCTGCGGTGGTGGGGGGCGACGGCGGCACTGGGGCCGGTTGGGGCGGCGGAGGGGCTGCGGTGCTGGGGGAGTGGGGGTGAGAGCGGAGGGATCAGACGGTTGGGGGCAGCGGCGATCTGGTGTCGGGAACCAGTAGATTGGGTGATTTGAGGATGGCGATGGTGATGGCTAGAGGGCGGCCGCCGGCGAAAGGTTAGATTGTTGGGGGCGGCGGCGCAATGGTGTAGGGCACGGGTGGATTGGGATTTGGGGGGCCAGCGATGCGGTCTGGTGCGGTGGGCTAGCGCGTCTAAGTTTGTTTTGGGCCAAATTCCTTGTCACCCTCGCGCGTTTTTCCTCACTAGCGCATGCTTAGGGCCGAAACTTTTCATTGCCGCGCCAAAGACGGTCCTCGGCAGAATATGGGACATTCTCTAGTTGTCCCGACAGATAATGGGCCCTAGATTGTACCGGCAGTTAGTGTGCCATCGTTGCTCGAGTTCTCCCGGTAGTTTGCTTGCCCTAAGATGCTTGTACCGGCAGAAATTAATATCCTGGCAGTTTATTTGCCCTTGGTCGGGTATTTCTCCCGGCAGTTAACTGCCTCCAATCAAGTGTTGTGGTGTAGTGTCTCAATGGATACATATTGAAGGTGGGAGGAATTAGCTACAGTAGCTCCATGCAGAGCATTGTAGACATAGAAAATTTGCAAAATACACACGGCTCTAAATGTGACAGACCCATTGACTAAACTTCTCTCACAAGAAAAACATGATCACACCTTAGTACTCTTTGGGTGTTAATCACATGGCGATGTGAAAAAGATTATTGACTCCAGTAAACCCTTTGGGTGTTGGTCACATGGTGATGTGAACTATCGGTGTTAAATCACATGACGATCTGAACTAGATTATTGACTCTAGTGCAAGTGGGAGACTGAAGGAAATATGCCCTAGAGGCAATAATAAAGTTATTATTTTATATTTCCTTATATCATGATAAATCTTTATTATTCATGCTAGAATTGTATTAACCGGAAACTTAGTACATGTGTGAATACATAGACAAAACAAAATGTTCCTAGTATGCCTCTACTTGACTAGCTCGTTAATCAAAGATGGTTATGTTTCCTGACCATAGACATGTGTTGTCATTTGATGAATGGGATCACATCATTATATAATGATGTGATGGACAAGACCCATCCGTTAGCTTAGCATTATGATCGATTAGTTTTATTGCTATTGCTTTCTTCATGACTTATACATGTTCCTCTGACTATGAGATTATGCAAATCACGAATACCGAAGGAACACCTTGTGTGCTATCAAACGTCACAACGTAACTGGGTGATTATAAAGATGCTCTACAGGTGTCTCCGAAGGTGTTTGTTGGGATGGCATAGATCGAGATTAAGATTTGTCACTCTATGTGGAGAGGTATCTCTCGGCCCTCTCGGTAATGCACATCGCTATGAGCCTTGCAAGCAATGTGACTAATGATTTAGTTGCGGTATGTTGCATTACGGAACAAGTAAAGAGACTTGCCGGTAATGATATTGAACTAGGTATGATGATACCGACGACCGAATCTCGGGCAAGTAACATATCGATGACAAAGGGAATAACGTATGTTGTTATGCGGTTTGGCCGATAAAGATCTTCATCAAATATGTAGGAGCCAATATGAGCATCCTGGTTCCGCTATTGGTTATTGACCAGAGATGTGTCTCGGTCATGTCTGCATAGTTCTCGAACCCGTAGGGTCCGTACGCTTAACGTTCGATGACGATTTGTATTATGAGTTATGTGATTTGATAACCGAAGTTTGTTCAGAGTCCCAGATGAGATCACAGACATGATGAGTAGTCTCCAAATGGTCTAGAGGTGAAGATTCATATATTGGAAGGCTATATTCGGACATCGGAAAGGTTCCGAGTGATTCAGGTATTTTTTGAAGTACCGGGGAGTTACGGGAATTCACCGGGAGAAGTAATGGGCCTTATTGGGCCATACAGGAAAAGAGGAGGAAGGCCAAGTAGAGGTGGCGCCCCCCATGGGTCCAAATTAGACTAGGGGAAGGGGGCGGCGCCCCCCTTGCCTTTTCCTACTCCCTCTCTCTTTCCCTCTTTCCTTCTCTCCTACTCTGAAAAGGAAAGGGATTCCTACTAGGACTTGAATGTCCTAGTAGGACTCCATACTCTTGGCGCGTCCCTAGGGCGCGGCCTCTCTGCCTCCCTCCTTTATATACGTGGGCAGGGGCACCCCAAAGGCACAACAAGTCTTCTCTTAGCCTGTGCGATGCCCCCCTCCATGGTTACACACCTCAGTCATATCGTCGTAGTGCTTAGGCGAAGCCTTGAGCTGGTAACTTCACCATCACCGTCACCACGCCGTTGTGCTGACAGAACTCTCCCTCATCCTCAACTGGATCAAGAGATTGAGGGACGTCGTCGAGCTCAACATGTGCTGAACACGAAGGTATCATACGTTCGGTGCTAGGATCGGTTGAATCGCAAAGACGTTCGACTACATCAACCACATTACTAAACGCTTACGCTCTCGGTCTATGAGGGTACGTGGACACACTCTCCCCGCTCATTGCTATGCATCTCCTAGATAGATCTTGCATGATCATAGGTAAATTTTTGAAATACTGCGTTCCCCAGCAGGGCCTCAAAGCGCAGAGTTTTGTAGGATAGTAGCAATTTTCCCTCAAGTGGATGACCTAAGGTTTATCAATCCGTGGGAGGCGTAGGAGGAAGATGGTCTCTCTCAAACAACCCTGCAACCAAATAATAAAAATTCTCTTGTGTCCCCAACACACCAAATACAATGTTAATTTGTATAGGTGCACTAGCTCGGCGAAGATATGGTGATACAGGTGTAATATGAGTAGATATTGATTTTTGTAATAAGAACAATAAAAAACAGCAAGGTAGCAATTGATAAAACGGAGCACAAACGGTATTGCAATGCATGAAAATGAGGCCTAGGGTCCATACTTTCGCTAGTGCAATCTCTCAACAATGCTAATCTAATTGGATCATATAACCATCCCTCAGAGTGCGATGAAGAATCACTCCAAAGTTCTTATCTAGCGGAGAACATAAGAAATTGTTTGTAGCTATTCTTTCCGACCGATCTATCAAAAGTTTATACTACAATAACAGCGAAGCAAATTCAGATTCATAATATGTGCAAATACAACATGGCATCACACCAAAACTCTACAACTCAAGTACTTTATTTAAAGGCTCCAGAGAGCCAAGGTATTACAAACATGGGTCTCATGACCCAACAATCATAGCATACAAATGAAAAAGGCTGAGAAGCCTAACTATCTACCAGATCCTATCGAGGGCAAAATATCGTAGCTGAGGTATCAAGCTAAACGTCGAAGTCCACACGAAACTACTAGCGAGACTGAAGTCTCTCTGCAAAACATAAATTAAGCAAACGTGAGTACAAATGTACCCAGCAAGACTTACATCAGAACTAACTAAATATGCATCGGTATCAACAGGGGGGTGGTGGAGTTTAACTGCAGCAAGCCAGCTTTGACTCGGTGGCTATCTTAAACTACGACTGCAAGTAACTCTTTTGAGGTGGCGCACACGAGTCGATATATTCACCAATCAATACACCACTATGGATCTACTCCCGTCTACCTACGAGAACGCCATCCATAGCACTCACGCTTATCTTGGGCATTTTAGAGTATCCACTTCCACTTGTCTATGAACTGTTATAGGCAACCCAGAAGTCCATTACCGCGGACACGGCTATTCGAATAGATCATTTATAACCCTGTTGGGGTGTACTTCGTCACACATGTTTCCACCACTTAGCTTTAGCACATGACATGTGCTCGGCAGACTTCAAGCGAAAGCCGACGTGGGTGTAGACCACGACCTGACTAACCGCACAAGTCTCTGGTCCAGGTTTATCGCCTATTCGGGTTCCATCCGCAAGGAAATCCGGCCGGGGTGTCCTCAACGGCCCCAAACGATGTGTACAGGGTCCCGAGACGCCAAACGGGCGCCCAGCATACCCGACCACAGTGTATCTACCGCATCATAGCCCACCCCTAGGGTCAGCGCTACACACGGCCGCTAACACATAACCTACAAACACCAGAAACTAGTTGCAACTCCTAGATAGAGGACGAGAGGGGTCAATAAGTCGAGCGGGGTCATATTTCAGGGCCCAATGTGTGGTAGTAGCTGTTTCATGGATCACAAACACAGAACTCAGTTCCTCAGGACGGTTTCAGTGAGACAACCCACCATGTACTCCTACATGGCCTCTCACCGCTACCTTTACCAAATCGTGTTCACACACTTAGCTCACACACAGTAGGACATGTTCACACACCTCCGATTCATCCCCGATGAACCAGACCTGACATGACTCTATGCAATAGAAGGCATGACAAACAAGCATGAATGAGTAGGCACATCAGGGCTCAAACAGCTCCTACTCATGCTAGTGGGTTTCCTCTATTTACTGTGGCAATGACAGGTCATGCAGAGGATAAGGGGTTCAACTACCGCAACAAGTAATAGATGAATCGTTGTTGTCCTAATGCAGTAAAAGAGAGCAGGAGCGAGACAGTGGGATTGTATCGGAATGAGCAAGGGGGTTTTGCTTGCCTGGCACTTCTGAAGATAGTAAAGTTCTTCATCGGTGTCATCGAACTCATCGTCGGAACCATGTCTATCAAGAGGGGAAAAATACCAGCAAACAAAGAGGAACACAATCAATGCAATGCAAAAATTATGGTGCATGATAGTGTCATGGCAATATGCTATTGATTGACCTAATGCAACTAGCAATCATATTAAATGAAGTTGGTTTGAACCATGGGTTCAAATTCAAACTCCATATGTGCTTATTTAAATGTCAATTATGCAAATTTCCCTGTACAGCAACCCTAGGTTGTTCAAACATGCATGCAAATGCCATAAACAGATTCCTTGATTTTTTCTGATAATTTTTCATATATAATTTATTTCATTTGGAGTTACGGTTGAATTTCTATGATTTTTAGAAGTTTTGAACATTTTCTGGAATTTCCTGATTATTAATAAATCCAGAAAATGTATTACTGCATCAACATCAGGTCATGCTGACGTCAGCAGGTCGACAGGGGCTGGTCCAGGTCAAACCTGACCTGTGGGTCCCGTCTGTCAGTGTCAATTAAACTAACTAAGTTTAGTTAGCATTAAACTAATACTAACCTAGTTTAGTTAGTGGCCTGGGGCCCACACATCTGTGAGTCAGGGGGAAGTCAAACCTAGTCAACCGGGGTCAAACTCGCTGGAGTTGACCCGCGGCTCGTCGCCGGCGAGGCCAGAGACGGTGGAGGGGCCCGGGATTTGGCCTCCGGCGACCAAATCGGCGGTTGAGCCCATCTACGTGGAGCTAGAGCTCGCGCGCATCGACTGGTAGGGTTAGCTTGGGCCGGGGTGGTCTAAGACGCCGGCGGTGGCAACGGCAGCAGCAGCCGGAGTTCAGAGCGAGCTTGAGGACGAGGCTATGGTGGCCGTGGGGTTGCGTACTTGGCTCCCACGGCACCTACACGACACGGCGAGCATGTGGGTGAGCTTGGTTGGAGGCTACGTGACCGTGGCCACGGCGGTGAGGAGCTCAGGCGGCGGCATGATTCGGTCATCATCGAAACGATGGCTGCGGTGAGAAGCTGAGCATGGGAGCAAGGGGAGGAGGTGGATAAGCTCACAGCAAGGCCGGAGGAGATCTCAGCGGCTCGGGGAAAGTCTGGTGCAGGCGGAACGGCGAAGACAATCTCCGGCGATCCGAGGAGGAAGACGATGGCGGAACGGCGATGCAGAGCTCCCGGTAAGGCGTAGCTCGACGGGGAGGAAGAGGGCGTCGTGGCGGAGCTTCTTGACTCATCGGCAGGGCGAGGGGTGGTCGGTGGCCGTGGTGGCAGCGAACGGCGGCGACGGGCGCGCTCGAGTGTGGCGTGGGAGAGAGGGTTAGAGGAGGGGGCGAGAGCAGAGAGTAATGGGGAGAGGCAGAGAGGGGTCCAGGGCGGCGACGAGGGAAGGATCGAGGCTCCCAGGTGGAAGCAGGAGGTGGCCGAAGCCGCACGCGCGCGTGGCATGGCTCTCCTCTGCCTACTGGCTGAAGGAAGAAGACGGGCGTGCCCCTGTGGGCTGGGCCAGCCATCTGGCTGTCCAAGTGGGCTGCACAGGAGGTAAGCTCAGGTACTGCTCTCTCTTTTTTATTTTTGTTTTCTATTTTCTGTTGTTTGGTTTGATTTGGTCTAAATACCAAATCAATTTGAAACTTCATGAAATAATTGTGTGAGCTAAATGGTCTCATCCAAAGCCACACAACAATTTTCAGAATTATTGAACATATATTTCTTATATAATAAATATATATTCAATTCAAATAGTTATTGAATTAATTTCAAATGACCAAAATAAATGTTTGTGAGCTCCTAAGAATATTTGTTTGAATTTTACCTCTTGCCAATATTTTTATAGAATACCAGGGACATTTTCTTGGACTCATTTGAGAAGATTTTAAAGTTGGTTATTTTTGAACTGATTTATGAGGGTTTCAACAAACCTCAATTCAACTTTCAGAAATTTTACACATGATGCATGAGTGCAGATGCAACTATTTCACTGAGGTATTCTAGGGCTGTGACAGAGTGCCTTGCTCCTCCGCGCCGGTCCCACCGTGCCGCCCTGCTCGCCAGAGCGCCGCCCGGTGCCGCCGCCGGAGCATACCAGGAGCGTTCCCACCACCTTGCATATTGTCGCCGCTCGCCGTGGTCGTTGCCGCGCCACCGGACCTCCCCGGATTCGTCACCCTCGCCATGGATCTGTTTCCCGTGCGGCCTCGCCGCCCCTTCGTCCGCTCGCCAAAGTACGAACGCGCCGGCGCCGCCATGGCATCCTCCTTCTTGAGTTCGAGGAGTAGGCAGAGGAGCTGCCTGATCCCGCACCCGACCTCGGGTGGGCCACGGCCTCGTCGTCGGCCCACGTCCTAGGCCCAGCCGGCCTCCTCTCCGCATCTGGGCCAAAGCCCATGGTGAGCACCCCCTATTCACCGCCTTGTGCGCATGACAGCTATCCAACACTCAGATTTTGGTCCGACAATTTCTGCCAAGTCCCAAAGCATGATAATTTTCACGCCATGTTCATCGCATCATAACTCTGTGACCGTAGCTCCGTTTCATGCCCATGACATATCAAAATGTTCATTGTGAGATGCTCTTCATTTCATTACATTGTGACATGCTAGTTTGAGTTCATCTGGGTGCTGAAATCATTTATGCAAGAGTGCTATAAATTGTTTACTACTGCTGCTTATCAGTTTAGGGTGATGTGTCATTTTTGCCACATTTGATGTATGCTTCATATGGGCATGAGCTCTACATGTGTTTTCATCTATGCCATGCCATGTTTACAGAGGTGCTTGCCATGTATTTTTGTGATCAATGTGGTGACTAGCACAAGAATGCGAAGTAGCCTTCATGTTATTGCTGATTTCAGGGACTTAGGATTTTACAAAGTCCTTTTCCTGCTGTTATTTTTATGCCATGTAACCATGATGCTATAGTGAGATCCATGCTTGTTTTGAGTACCTTCAGTAAGGGTGTTTTGGACATATGGTTATGCTCTATCCATCCATGCCAATGTTTGAAATTATGGAGTGCCCTAGCATGTCTTAATCTTGCTCTACTTTTTCTATAAAATGTTCCAGGCAGATTGTTTACATGTTAATCAATTTTGCCATGGCTGTTGTTGTTGATCCATGCATGCTATGAACTTGATCTTGCCATGGTTAGCTTCATGAACATGTCTTCTTGCTGATGCTATGCTTTTTTTGTCATGCAAGGCTTTGTGATGAGTGATTTTAGCTCACAAAGATTCCTTCATAATTCTGTGTATGCCATGCTCTGTTTTCTGCTAAGTCTGAATCTGTTCATAAAACTTGCTATGTTTACATGGGTGCCATCATATCTTTTGTGCCTTTATGGCTTATGATCAGTAAGAGACTTTTATGCATTTAGTGGATTCATGCCATGCCTTTGTTTGCTATGATATGTTCCTGCATCATGTTGTTTGCTTTCTCTAAACATTGCTTCCCGATGTTATTCCTGGCATGTTAGTATTTTCACTAAGTCTGTGAAGCTGATATCTTTTGCATTTTTGCCATGCTTGTTTGAACCTGCTCTTGTGTGATTTTGCCGTATCTCAGTGTTCGTGTTTTGTCAAGCATATTGAGTAGATCACTGCTATGTGCTTTGTTGTTATGTTTGAGTGCATTTGCTTAGTTTCTTATTGCATTCTAGATGGCATCATGCTGTTAATCACAGAATTGTGCCATTCTTGTTTTGCTTGCCATTTGCAAACCGTGCATCCGATTCCGGCGATCTTTATATCGATTTTGACCGAAATCATCTCATCTTTCCAGCGACACACTTGGTTTGCCAAGTTGATGCCTTGTTCATTCTTTCCCTTTCGGAGCACACATATGCATTACATATCATGTCTTGCATATCATGCCATGTTTTGCATCATGTTGCTTGTGCATTGCACCGTGGTTAATTGTTGTTCCTTTGCCTGTGTTCTTGCTTTGGGTAGAGCCGGGAGACGAGTAAGTGATCGAGGAACCTGTTGAGTACGCTTACGAGGATCAAGCTTTCGTCAACGCTAAGAACTTTGCAGGCAAGATGACCATACCCTCGAAATCACTTCTATCTTTGCTTGCTAGTTGCTCGCTCTTTTGCTATGCCGCGATACCTGCCACTTGCTTTATCATGCCTCCCATATTGCCATGTCAAGCCTCCAACCCACCTTTCCTAGCAAACTGTTGTTTGGCTATGTTACCGCTTTTGCTCAGCCCCTCTTATAGAGTTGCTAGTTGCAGGTGAAGATGAAGTTTGTTCCATGTTGGTTATCCAGCTATGAGGGCGCCTCGATTCCGGGAAGCATTAAAGATAAAAGATCTGTTGAAGAATGATGTCATGAAAGTCTTTTGTGTTTCCAAGAGATGACGTCATGGCGGGTTACAGAGTTTTGTCAGGCAGAAGAAGATGGATTTCATCTAAGTGTTGAAGATTGACAAAGAACAAAGTTCAAAGTCAACCTGGGCCTAATGTTGGAGATATAGCTACCAGGTATGACCCGCCCAGGAGGGGTCGGGTCAACCCCAATGGCGGGTTACAAAAGAAGCCCAGTGATATTCAAAGTGATAGTTTATTAAGACTTGTAGAAGGTCTAAAGCCCAAAGGCAATTTGAGGCCCAACATTGTAAACTGCCATATGTAAAGAAAGGCATATAAAAGAAGTCACCGAGCCGGACACGTTTTATGAGCCGGCCGAGACTCTGTAGGCCGCCAGGCGTCCACCCGTGCATATAAGGGGATGACCCGGCGGCGGTTTAGGACAAGAAACAACGAGATCGATAACCAAGCCGGCGAGTCGAGCCCCTTGGAGATCGAAACCTCAGCAATACCAATCTCAACTAGACGTAGGCTTTTACCTTCATCGTAAGGGGCCGAACTAGTATAAAAACTCTCTCTCGTGTCCTTTATCCCGATTAACCCCTTTAAGCTTCCTAGTGTGATGGCCCTACGACTAAGTCCTTGCTCTAGGACATCTGCCGTGTCAACTCCACGACAGTTGGCGCCCACCGTGGGGCCAGCGCATGGTGGATTTGAGTTCTTGAAGGGCAACTTCGAAGGGCTCAAGGGATACGCTATGGGCCGGATGACCAAGAGTCGTCGCAGCAAGCTCTACATCTGCGACGAAGGCTGGGGCCCTGAGGCCGGCTCAATCGAGTACGGGTACCGGGTCCCCTTCGGAGGAATTCACGTGTTCATCGGCAGATCGGCGAGTCAGGCCCTGAGCCGGATGTCCACACCGACCTCATCGAAACGGCTCAGCGTGCAAAGACCGCCCGTGTTCAATCTATCGTGAAGCATGCCTTCGTAGGTTGCATTCACGGCGGTGAATACTTTGAAGGATCGGTAATGGGCAGTGAGACGGCCGTCTGTTCTGACACTGCATCATCAACAGGTGAGACAAATTCTTTGTACCAGTTACAAGACGACATGCTCGGGGGTTGTTCCGATGGCAGCAGTATTCCGGACCCCTTTGAGCCACCGAATTGGGCCGGAGTCTTCATGGCAGGCACACTGCCTGGACAGAACTCCACCGCAGCAAAAGCAGCAGCTACCGGGTCGGCTGCAGCCGGGTCAGGAGACCCCGCGCGCCCCTGGCTCAGATTTTAATGGACCTCATGGATAAGCTGACAGCTCTGTTAACCGCCATGGTAGAGCCGGCGGATAAAGCCCAGCATGACGCAGAGGTGGCATGCGTACACGAGGGGATGGTGCAAGCCAAGGAAAATCTAGCCATGGAGGAGACCCGGATGGCAGCCGAACGAGCAGCTTTGGATGCTCGTGCTCAACAACTTCAAGCAAAAACTTTCCGGCTCTTGGTGGATCTTAACGCATCAAACGAGGTCATGAGGAGGAGGCATCAGAAAACTTAGTCGCGCCTACCTCTGACGCTGGATCCGAGGAACCTGTTCCACACACCCGGGGCTGGGGGGAGCAACCCGCCGGAGGCAAACCGGGTCACGACACCCGGTGCACCAGTTCAGCCACGCGCCATGGAGCCACCGCGTATAAACGCAGCTCCTCCTCATTATGTGCCAACACCTCCAGGTCAGTTCTCCAACCCTCTGGAAAACCTCATCACCGCATCAGCTCGTTTGGCGGCTCTCCTAGTGGAAGGCGACTCGCCGGCGGCAATTGAAACCCGGAGGGTAAGAGAACTACTTCAAACAGCTCTGGCCCAGCAAGATGCATACTCCTACAGTCGAGACAGGATCCATTCAACTCCTCGCGCAAGCCGGAGCCCGAGTTACAGTAGGCACATGGAGTCTGCAGAGATGTCAAGTAATGCTCAGTGCCAAAACCAGCCATATAGGCACGAGCCGGTGCGGGCTGGAGCCCTTAATTTAGCGGATCAAGAGAGGATTCGTCAAGAAGCGGAACAAGCGGCTCAAATGGCGGCAGAGCAGGCGGCTCATCAGACCTTTTCGGCTTATCCAGCAACCTTGGTTGAGGCAGGAGTGGCCACAAGAACCGGAGGTGTGCCTTGCTTGGTGTCGGCCATACGCAATGAGCGGTTGCCAAAGGACTTCAAGGGGCCTCATAAGGTACCTAATTACACGGCTGACCTACAGCCGGGGCTTTGATTGAGAGTTATGAGATGGCTATGGAACTATTGGAGGTTAGCGACGCTGCAATGGCCAGGTATTTTACCATGATGTTGGATGGAACAGCTCGTACTTGGTTGAAAGGATTGCCACCCAATTCTATCGGTTCATGGGCAGAGTTGAAGGCCCGGTTCATCCAGAACTTTCAGGACACGTGTAAGCAACCTATGTCGATTGTGGACCTGACCAATTGCAAGCAAGAGGATGGTGAATCCACAACCCATTGGGTGCGCCGGGTCAAGGAAATAATACATTCGTCTGATAAGATGGATGGTAGCTCAGCAGTTTTAATGTTGGAGAAAAATTACCATTTTGAACCTCTGAAGCAGAAGACGGGGTGGCTCAAATGTGACTATAATGACATGGGAACATTGATGGCGGCCCTCGTCTAGTATGCTGATTCTAATACCACTAAGGACCCGACGTCTGACGAAGAAAAGGCAACGAAGGGAAAGAAGAACGGCAACGGCAAGGGTCACCAGCATAACCCGACAAATCAGGGAGGTAATAAACGTAAGGCTGATGAGTTTGTTGCTAATACCAATGCACAGGGTGGTAATCAACAGCGCAAGGGCAGACAGCCCCCTCGATCGGGCGGGTCAGGCCCCACCCTTGAACAGCTGTTGAATTGAACCTTGTCCAAAGCATGGCACCCGGGAGAAACCAGCTACTCACCTATGGAAGGACTGCACGATCATGAAGGCATTTAAAAATTCAAATGCGTTTGATGGGGGTCACGGCCCATGTGGCGGTTTAGGTGGAGGCGGCTTTCAGGGCCCGGGCGCCGGTTCAGGCGGAGGAGGTTTTCACGGTCAAGGTTATCCTGGTCACCAAGGGGGATATAATCAGCAACCCGGCCAGGGTAATCAGCAGCAGCAATCCGGTTATCAGAGCAACCCGAAGCAGCTGAGTAGTGGGCAATACCATGTATTTACCACCAGTTTATGTAAAAGGGACCAGAAACTTCACAAGAGAGCCGTCAATGCCATTGAGCCGGCGGTTCCACGCTATCTACGGTGGTCAGAACAGCCTATTGTGTGGAGCAGAGAGGATCACCCTCCTCGGGTTGATAATCCGGGTCACTTGGCTTTGGTAGTAGCACCTCAGGTTGGTGGATACAAGTTTACTAAAGTACTCATGGATGGAGGCAGCAGCATCAACATCCTCTACTATGAGACGTTCCGTCGGATGGGATTGACTGATAAAAATCTTAAACAATCCAGCACTATTTTTCACGGTGTGGTACCTGGTAAGTCAGCATATCCAGTTGGTAAGATTGAACTAGAAGTAGCCTTTGGGGATGAGTATGACTCCAGAGCGGAGAAATTAACCTTTAAGGTGGTTAAGATCAAGAGCCCATATCATGCTCTGTTTGGGTGGCCGGCTTAAGCCAAGTTCATGGCTCAGCCATGTTATGTGTATTTGCAGCTCAAGATGCCGGGTCATAAGGGTACCATTACGGTACATGGGAGCCGGAAGATAGCCTTGGAGTGTGAAGAAGGTGATGCTGCCTATGCTGAATCTGTCTCTGCAATAGAAGAGTTAAAATTTTACAAAGATCATGTTGACCCGGCGGACATGACGTCATTAAAGAAACCCACAACAGAGCATGAGCCGGTGTTGAAATTCAAATTAGCTGATGATACCAAGATGGTTGATTTCGTGCCTGGTGATTCATCCAAACAGTTCATCATCAGCGCAAACTTGGATCCAAAATAGGAAAGCGCGCTCATCGAGTTCATCCGTGAGAACCGGGACATCTTTGCATGGAAACCTTCAGACATGCCGGGTGTCCTGAGGAAACTCGCTGAGCACACTCTTAATATTGATCCAAAATGTAAACCTGTCAGACAGTTTCTCCGACGGTTCAATGAAGAAAGGCGCAAGGCCATTGGAGAAGAGGTGGCCCGGCTCTTAGCAGGCGGGTTCATTGTGGAGGTCTTTCACCCAGAGTGGTTAGCTAACACGGTGCTTGTACTAAAAAAGAATGGCACCTGGCGTATGTGTGTAGATTACACAGATCTGAACAAAGCTTGTTCGACTAATCCTTTTGCTCTCCCTCCTATTGGTCAGATCATTGATGCTACTGCGGGTTGCGCACATTTGAGTTTCTTGGATGCTTATTCCGGTTATCATCAGATTAAGATGGCGATCAAGGATCAGGAGAAGACAGCTTTTATTACTCCCTTTGGAGCTTTCTGCTATGTGTCTATGCCTTTCGGGCTTAAGAGTGCCCAGGCGACTTACCAGCGGTGTGTGCAGAATTGTCTTCACGATCAGATTGGGCGTAATGTTCATGCTTACGTGGATGACATAGTGGTGAAATCCAGGAAAGAGTATACCTTAATCACAGATCTGAAAGAGACTTTTGATAATCTCCGAGTCTACGAGATGATGCTTAACCCGGCCAAGTGTGTTTTTGGAGTCCCAGCTGGCAAGCTTTTGGGTTTTTTGGTGTCCAACCGAGGTATTGAAGCTAACCCGGAGAAAATCAAGGCACTTACATGCCTAGCCAAACCAACATGTGTCAATGATGTCCAGCGGTTGGCGGGTTGTGTTGCTGCTTTGAGCCGGTTCATAAGCCGGTTAGGGGGAAAGGCAGTGCCTCTGTATGAGATGATGAAGAAAACCGATGCTTTTGTTTGGAGCGATGTTGCAAACGCTGCTTTTGAGGATCTGAAGACACAGCTTGCTGAGCCGCCAGTCCTGGCTGCTCCAATTGAGAAAGAGCCGTTATTATTATACGTGGCTGCCAACTCACGAGCTGTTAGCGTGGCTATTGTGGTAGAGCGCAAGGAGGCTGGCAAGGAGCATCCAGTTCAACGGCCAGTTTATTACGTCAGTGAAGTGCTAATCGAATCTAAGCAACGATATCCACATTGGCAGAAGCTTGTATATGGGGTGTTCATGGCAAGCCGGAAGCTTAAGCATTACTTTTAGGGACATCCAATCACTATGGTTAGCTCAGCTCCTTTGGGAGACATTATTCAAAACAGAGAAGCCACTGGGTGAATCGCCAAGTGGGCAATAGAGCTTCGGTCTCATGGGTTGAAGTATGTTCCACGTACTGTGATCAAATCTCAAGCCCTGGCTAACTTTATCAACGACTGGACAGAGATGCAGATGCCAGAAGAGAAACCAGACAACACGTATTGGACTATTCATTTTGATGGGTCCAGGCAGTTGGAAGGGTTGGGGGCTGGAGTTGTGCTAACTTCCCCACGATGTGACAAATTTTGTTATGTGTTACGGTTGATGTTTCCTTGCACTAACAACGCAGCAGAGTATGAAGCCTTGCTCCATGGTCTTCGAGTGACGAAAGAGATGAGCTTGAGCCGGGTCAGATGTCTTGGTGACTCGGATCTCGTGGCTCAACAGGTATCTAGCAAGTGGGATTCCAAGGACCCTCCCATGGCGGCTTATCGCCGGGAGGTTGATGCCATTGCAGGACATTTTAAAGGTTATCAAGTGGAGCACATTGACCGTCGAAAGAACAAAGCAGCTGATGCCTTAAGCCGGTTGGGGTCTCAGCGTAAGCCGGTGCCACCTAACACCTTTTTGGATGTTTTGCATAACCCCTCTGTCAAGTTGCCCACAGAAGAAGATTTAGCTATTCCTGACCCAGAGGCGCAGTTGGTAGCGGCTCTTCATGTTATCACAGATTGGACGGTGCCATTCTTGGTTTACATGACCCCGGGAGAGTTGCTAGCGGATGAGACCCTAGCTCGACAGATAACCCGGCGGTCTAAGTCCATGATGATTTCGGATGGAGAGTTATATCATCGTAGTGTTTCCGGAGCATTTCAACGATGTGTTTCCCCTGAAGAAGGTTAAGAAATCCTTCGTGAGATCCATGAAGGCGATTGTGGTCATCATGCCGGGACAAAATCTTTAGTGGCCAAGGCATTTTGTCACGGTTTTTACTGGTTGACGGCTCACGCTGATGCAAAATATCTGGTCAGTAGATGTGATGGATGTCAAATATTTGCACGATGAGCGCATGTGCCGGCTCAAGAGCTCCGGATGATTCTAATCACTTGGCCGTTTGCGGTCTGGGGACTTGACATGGTGGGACCTTTCAAAAGGTCTAAAGATAAAAAGACACATCTCTTGGTGGCAGTTGATAAGTTCACCAAGTGGGTTGAGGCGGAGCCTGTGAGTAAGTGTGACGCAGCCATGGCGGTTCAATTCATGAAAAAAGTGATCTTCTGTTTCAGTTTTCTACATAGTATTATCACGGACAATGGCACTAATCTGTCCCAAGGGGCTATGGAAGAGTTTTGTCAACGAGAACACATCCGGCTTGATGTTTCTTCTGTAGCTCATCCTCAATCCAATGGTCAAGCTGAGAGAGCCAATCAGGAAATTTTGAAAGGGCTAAAACCCCGGCTTATGGTTCCTTTACAGCGAACACCGGGTTGTTGGGTAGAGGAATTACCCTCGGTGTTATGGAGTATCAACACTATGCCCAATAGGTCTACAGGTTACACACCTTTCTTCATGGTTTATGGAGCAGAAGTAGTATTGCCTAGTGACATCCGTCATGACTCGCCCCGTGTGGTGGCTTGTGTTGAAACTAATAATGAACAAGCTAGACAGGATGCACTTGACTTGTTGGATGAAGAAAGAGACTTAGCAGCGGCCCGGTCAGCAATTTATCAACAGGACCTACGTTGTTATCACAGCTGCCGGGTTAAGTCTAGAACTTTTCAGGAAGGCGACTTGGTGCTTCGGCTCATCCAGGATCTGTCAGATGCACACAAGTTATCTCCACCTTGGGAAGGACCTTTTGTGGTCAGTAAGAACCTAAACAACGGGTCATATTACCTCATTGACGTTCGAGAGCACAAAGACTCACGTAAGTCAGAGGAAGAGACCCGCCGGCCGTGGAACATTGCTCAACTTCAGCCATACTACACCTGAGCCACCGGCTCTCATCATGTACATATGTTCACATTGTATATACCATGATAAGCAATAAAGTAAGACCATCGGTCTCTTTTCCTTTCAAAAGACTACGTTTTTTTCTCATTTTCCAAATGACTATTAAGGAGCTGATCATATTTGAATCAAGTCTAACCTTTTTTCCGGCTTATGATCGTATCCGAATCTAGCTGCAAATCTCATGGTCACTTGGGGGCTTCCTGTTCAAACATAGGTCGTATTCGAACCAAAGAGAACATAGCTGTCGTATCCCTCTTGATCGACTCAAGGCCAAAACTCACTTGGGGGCTTCTTGATCATATCCGAATCAAAGATCAACCCCTTTTGAGTCCGACTTGGATCGTATTCGAATCAGGGTCGTTAAAAACCTCTCAAGGTCATTTGGGGGCTTCCTGTTCAAACATAGGTCGTATTCGAACCAAAGAGAACATAGCTATCGGTACCCTCTTGATCGGCGCAACGCCAAAGCCACCGGGGGCTATATGGTCGTATTCGAACCTTAGCTTAACCCCTTTGATCCGGTTTACTGATCGTATTCGAATCAGAAACCCCCACCTTTTTTGAATATAGGGTTAAATTATGTTTATTACTATATTATTTGCCTTTTAGCTTTTTGTTGTTTCAATATTGCAAACAATTGGCCTGGTCTTCTTCACCGGCTCAACTATTTGGCAGCGCCGCCGCCCGGGTCACTCACACCGGCGGCTTACGGATCAAAAGGTACAGCCTATCAAGGTATAGTAATTATTGAGTATTCATCACCCGGGTTATTTAAACCGGCGATCTAAGGATCAAAAGGAACAAGGTATGGTTATTACTTATACGCACTTACCTTCTGCGTTAACTAAAGATTTAGCCTTTATCCTTTATTTATATTTGTCTTTGGTTTTTATTGAGGTGATTATATTGGCTGTAAATTAGGTGTTTAAACCCGTCTGGTTTTAAACCGCCAAGCCAGTCTTTTCTTTGTATTTACAGGAACATAGTTCAAACATTGAAGAGGCAAACATTAAACGATGCATACATTGGCATCTGGAAACACAGATTCACATAGAAGTATTTTATGCACGATGGCATAATCAAACATGTGGTGGTTTAACAACTAAGTTATTACAAGGCTTTATAAGCCCATGAAGATGCTCATTGTCCCTCCCTCGCCGGTTCACCACCTTCTGTTTGCTGGAAGTTGGGTTTTTGACCAATCAAAGCCATTCAGGGCGACAAATTCGGCTTCGCCATCTATCAGGCCGACCGGATCAACCTCCGGGGTAAATGTATCTTCTCTCATTGGTGGGATCAAATCTGTTACTTTATATGAGGGAGTGGCCATCTTTTTATTCTCACTATCAAAACCCAGCTGGTACTTGTCGACATTGGTGTCGTCTCCAAGGCTAGTCGCCTGAGGCCGGACTTCGTGTACAAAAGCCATGAAGTCATCCTAATCAAAAGGAGACCCATCCTCCTTCATGGTGGGATAGCCCCTTGCTACGTCCGCCGCGTCTAGGTCTGGCACCCAAGCCTTAGAGCGGCTTAGGGCATTCAAGGCTCCGTCTCACGCGTAGGAGCATTTTACTTCTTGGAACCTAGCAGGAAGGATAGACAGCTTCTTTAGGACATCACTGAGCCGGTTGGGTCCTTGATTTGTAGGAGAGATGGCAGCCAGAGCTCGTTGTGCGCCGATATACAATTGTTCAACCAAAGAATATACTGCCTTCAGTTTTATCAACGGGTCTTGGCTCAGATTCTTTCTTCAAGGACCTGCATAAATTTTAATCAGTTGGTGGATTATACTCCGGTTTGGCAAAAAACACATAAAAGATCATGTCAGGCAATGTACCAAAGATAGCAGCTACCATCTGACACACCCACCCCTTTAAACCGTTTAGTTCTATTGAAATCTCTTTGAGAGCTGTTTCAGCTGTCTTAGCTCGTTGGGTCAGAAGTGTTTTTTCCTTTTCCCAAGTTTTCTCCTTGGCAGCAAAGCTGGTCTTCAAATTTTCCGTTGTAGAGAGGCTTATTTGCAGTTTGGAGTTATAAGATTTGATTTCTGTCTCCTGACTTGCTAGCCGGGTCTTTGCGTCAGTCAATTGAGAGTTCAACTCAGACAAGGCATTCTGTACAAACATTTTGATAAGTCAAGACTTGGTTTCAAATTCAAGATTCCAAATTCAATGTTCAAGTCCAAGTACTTTACAAACAAACCACTTGACACTTGGGGCTAATGTATGCCAAATCAAATTTCTATAATTCTACAAACATATTTAAATTCCTAAGTACTTTACAAAGTAACAACACTTGGCACTTGGGGGCTAATGTATGCAGTTCAGCAAGTTTATCATTGTTAAGATGGAGTATTAAATACTTTGAAAACGGTCTTAAAACAATTTTAAAGTACCGATTCATTTATGATCAAAATGAACTGGTCCTTGGGGACTACAGGTGAAGTTTTGTTCTATCAATGTCCAGCAAAGATTCAGAGGTAAAAGTCTTGGCCTATATTTTAAATACTACATGTTATTCTGTTTCTCTCATAATCTGAAGACTTTGGGGCTGAAGGAATACAAGTAAACCGGAAAAAATGTACCTCATACTTCAACTGAAGCTGCTTGACCATCTCAATCTCAGGCTCGCGACTGGAGTGTACATGACTGAGATAGCCGGATAAAATGTCAGTGGCATTAAGACGGTCATAATTGGCAACATCAAAGCAAACTTTCTGCCTCTCCAACGCCTCTTGCTTTGCTGTACACCGGGCCAGCACCGTTGGGTTCCCCGGCTCAACAAAGCGGCTCCCAGTAATTTGAACATCTTGAGCAGATGGAGATGGAGGGTTGGCTGAGCTTGACGGTCCAGTTGTAGAAGGATTCATGGTGGCTTCGTCAAAAGAAAGCTCAGGAGGATTTGTTTCATTGTCAATAGGCGGGTCTCCTGGAGCATCAGTTAAGGGAAAAGGCGGCCTAGCCAGGTCAGACGGCAGCACTGGCGGGTCTTCCGCTGGTTTTTCTGCCTTCGCCTTTTTTGATTTAGCTTGGCCGCTAAAAATGTTGCAGGATTGTCAGTATAAATATAGAATTGAAAACCCAGAAGAAAAGAGGATTTCTGATTACCCGGGAGATGTCTTAAAAGCCGGGAATTGGGTTTGCGAAGAGTCTCCAGAGGAATGAGACACCTCCTGAAAGAATAAGAAAGAGTTAAAAGAAATACAAGGACAAGGATCCATTATGAAGAGTTAAAGACAAAAATAAGTAAACCTCATTCGGACGTTTCCGAGGAGTTTGTTGAGGGACGACAGTCGGTTCATCTTCAAACCCAGCCTCATGGTGGCTTTCATGTTGCTGCTTTTTCAAATGAAAGTTGGGATCCAAATGAGCTAAAGGGTTAGAAAACCTTACTTTACGGATCACTCGTCGAACTTTGTGTCTTGGTAAGGGCTCTGAGTCGGGGGAAATAATAGTTACCTCTGCTTCCCCGGCCTGACTGGCCCAGTGTCATCCTGGTAAGGATCAGTGTCAGTAAGATTGTTAAAAAATTGGCCAAGGGAATCAAGGGCTACCTCTGAGTTAGATGTGTCATCAAGTTTCATCAAATCTTCAGCAGTGGTCTTCTTTTTCTTCTTCGACTTCCGGGTCGTTTTCTTGGCATTCATGGCGGCGGTTTTCGCCTTCTTGGCAACTTCATGGTCATATTTTACTTTCCAAAAGTCAGGATTAGCCTACAAAGACAAGAGGAAAGATCAGTGCTAAACAATACGGCTGGGCAAAATACCAAGGGAAAGAGATCGGAATATCCTTACCTCTGGTACCGGGTTATGTTTACATAAGGGATTTAACCCAACAATACTGCAGTCTTCATATTTCCCGTTCGCCAAAAGGTTTGACATTGAGACAATGTCTTCTTCGGTTAGTTGAACCAGGCTATGACCAAGAGAGTCGTCCGAGCCTCCACCATATTCATACATCAATTTTGACCGACGGCTTATTGGAATAACCCGCCATGAGATCCAACAGCGGGTCAGATCAACTTCAGTTAAATCGTTCCCCAACAAAGTGTTGATTCTTCTGATGGATGGAAGCAGCCTCTTACGTTCAGCAATAGTAAGTTTATCTGGGAGTGCGAAGTTGGAGTCAAGACGATCGGGGCGGTAACCCGACAGCGGTTTCTCGTTGGCTGGTGAGATGTCCTGACAGTAAAACCAAGTTTGATTCCAGTCCTTTGGGTGACTTGGTAAAACTATGAGAGGGAACACAGCACCCTGCCGGCGCTAAATTGAGATGCCTCCGAGCTCTAAGCTAGGACCGTTGGTGCACTCGTTCTGCCGGTTTAGATAGAAGTATTCTCTAAACAGTTCTACAGTTGGCTCTTGCTGAAGGTATACCTCACAGAGCACTTGGAAATTACAAATATTGGATATGGAATTGGGCCCAATGTCCTAAGGATGAAGTTTGAAAAAGTGAAGGACCTCTCTGAAGAATTTTGAACCGGGCGGTGAGAAGCCACGGTTCATGTGGTCAGTGAAAACAATCACCTCACCGTCTTTTGGATTGGGTTGTTCTTCTTCTGGGTCAGGAGCGCGATAAGACATGACGTTTTTTGAGGGCAGAAACCCAATGAGGAAGAACTCTTTTAAACGTTCCTCAGTTATGGTTGAGGGGACCCAGTTACAGATAGTGGGTGTCTTTGATGGCATAATGTGCAAGGAACTAAAAAAAGGAAAAAACATCATGCCTGTTCAGTTTACGGTAAGATTAATAGTTAAAGGATGAAGATGTAAAACAAGTAATGGCTGCTTATCTAAGGGCTAATGGCATATAAGGAAAAGAAATCCGGAGTGGTAAGCCGCCATGACTATAGATTCCTTCAGAAAGCGGATTCAGCTAAGTCTTGGCATAAACAAGTTTCACCAACCTATTTTTATTATTTGGGATCAAATGGCCGTCCCAAAAAAGAAAATATTCTAGACCTAAAAATCTAGTACAGATGAATTCGTCAGCTATAATGAAGCATCTATACAGGAAAAAGGGATCTACTGATATAAAAAACGGACGCAAAACAACTACTGCGCGAGTTATACTTCCTTTTTGGATCAGAAGAAGTTGCGGAAGAAGAACTACAAGAAGATCCATGATGAACATCAAAGAACATTGATGAACTCGCAAACCTAATACAGATCTAGGTGCGAGAGAAGGAAGGAACGTACAAGATGCAGTTCTACTGCGAAGAGTCGCCGCGTTTTCTCTGGACAAACTCAGGGTGATGCTGCGGCCGGCGTTGAGGGCGACGGTGAGTGCTACGGTGGCGGCGGAGCTCGAGAGGCAGAGAAGGGTAGCGACAGGAAGAAGACAGAGAGAGAGAGAGAGAGAAGAATCAGGAAGGCTGGGGCAAGCCTATTTATAAGGGAAGGTGCGAACAGACAGGCACGAAAATCAAGGGAGAACCGAATAATGGTTATCTAGCTATGAAGCCTATTCTCGGGAAGCATTAAAGATAAAAGATCCTTTGAAGAATGATGTCATGAAAGTCTTTTGCGTTTCCAAGAGATGACGTCATGGCGGGTTACAGAGTTTTGTCAGGCAGAAGAAGATGGATTTCATCTAAGTGTTGAAGATTGACAAAGAACAAAGTTCAAAGTCAACCTGGGGCCTAATGTTGGAGATATAGCTACCAGTTATGACCCTCCCAGGAGGGGCCGGGTCAACCCCAATGGCGGGTTACAAAAGAAGCACAGTGATATTCAAAGTGATAGTTTATTAAGACTTGTAGAAGGTCTAAAGCCCAAAGGCAATTTGAGGCCCAACATTGTAAACTGCCATATGTAAAGAAAGGCATATAAAAGAAGTCACCGAGCCGGACACGTTTTATGATTCGGCCGAGACTCTGTAGGCCGCCAGGCGTCCACCCGTGTATATAAGGGGATGACCCGGTGGCGGTTTAGGACAAGAAACAACCAGATCGATAACCAAGCCAGCGAGTCGAGCCCCTTGGAGATTGAAACCTTAGCAATACCAATTTCAACTAGACGTAGGCTTTTACCTTCATCGTAAGGGGCCGAACTAGTATAAAAACTCTCTCTCATGTCCTTTGTCTCGATTAACCCCTTTAAGCTTCCTAGTGCGATGGCCCTACGACTAAGTCCTTGCTCTAGGACATCTTCCATGTCAACTCCACAACAAAATGTCTTGTAACCGGGATTCCAAGTCTGATCGGGTCTTCCTGGGAGAAGGAATATCCTTCGTTGACCGTGAGAGCTTATGATGGGCTAAGTTGGGAGTTTGAACTTTCGAAAGCCGTCCCCGCGGTTATGGGCAGATGGGAATTTGTTAATGTCCGGTTGTAGAGAACTTGACACTTAACTTAATTAAAATGCTTCAACCGCGTGTGTAGCCGTGATGGTCTCTTCTCGGCGGGGTCCAAGAAGTGAACACAGTTCTTGTGTTATGCTTGAACGTAAGTAATTTCAGGATCACTTCTTGATCATTTCTAGCTTCTCGACCGTGCTTTGCTTCTCTTCTCACTCTCTTTTGCGTAAGTTAGCCACCATATATGCTTAGTGTTGCAGTTCCACCTCACTACCCTTTCCTACCCATAATCTTAAATAGTCTTGATCTCGCGGGTGCGAGATTGTTGAGTCCCCATGACTCACAGATACTTCCAAACAGTTGCAGGTGCCGATGATACCAGTGCAGGTGATGCAACCCAGCTCAAGTGGGAGCTCAGTTGGTCAGTAGTGGAGCTCAGTTGGGACGATCAGGGATCTAGCATTTGGGGTTGTCTTTCTTTATTTTGGTTCCGTAGACAGACCTTGATTGTATTCTGGATGATGTATGATATTTTTATGTATTGTGTGAAGTGGCGAATCTAAGCTGACTCTTTATCCCGTTCTTATTCAGTACATGGGATGTGTAAAGATTACCCCTCTTGCGACATGCCTACCATGCGGCTATGCCTCTAAGTCGTGCCCCGACACGTGGGAGATAAAGCCGCATTGTGGGTGTGACACTCCTCCTCCTCTGCCTCTTACGGAGCGTGCTCAGCAGAGGAGAGGTTGCCGGAAGTAGCACAAAGCCCCTCCGTGGTAGTAGTAGTATTTAGGGGCTATTTTGTTCAGTTCATCTGACTATAGATGTGTGGTTGAACTGTACAACATACTTAAAATTAGCTAGTATATATAGTTGAACTAGCTATTTCTTTACATGGTTGGCAACAATTGGGGAGAAGTTTGGTCGGTTCAGCTGTCGAGTTGAACTGTTTGTATAAATTAAGAATGACTGCTTAATGTATGAATGAAATCTATGCTTAATTACTCAATTTTAGTTGCAAAAATTACATAGTGCTAATGATCTCTAGCTGCATATTTTGACAAATCACAGTGTTACAAGGATTGACAAATGGCAATGTTACTAGATCAACAAATGTAAATCTTTCCAGTTTGACAAATGGCAACATACCCAATATGACAGATGCAAATCTTACCAAATTGTTTGTATGTGGTTGCACACGGGTCATCCAGAACAACCGTTTGCATAGAAGGGATGCACAAATCCTGCGCTGTTGTCACTTTACATACGGGTGTTCTATCTAAATTGTTTGTGATCAAGAGCTGCAGAAATCCTGCTCGGCACATTTTCTCTTGGCTTCCTGGGGAAGCTGTCGGTTTGCATACGTGTGTTCTAACTAAAACATTTGCGATGAGTGTTTATGTTAAAAGGTGAATTAAACTGCGGCTTGGGAGCCATTAATGGAGAGGACACGAGCAAGGCGGGCGGCCATGGAAATCAAAGGGCTCGCTTCCTAGTGATCCTGCGCAGCATACAGCCCGCAGGCATTCGGGTGAGCCTGCGCACTCGAGGACAGCTTGCACGCCTCTCGGTCAGCCTGCGCATCGGACGGTGTTCGCATGCCTCCCGTTCAGTCAAGGTCAAGCAGCTGTCCGCACGTCACCTTCTACAGCCATTAAAACCAAGACACGTGGCCTCGCATGAATGGTTAACAGAATTTTGAATTTACTAGAATTTCAAAACCAGGCATCTCAATGTTTTGCCGGCAATCAATGGTGCCCCGGTGTTTCCAATTCATGCCCATTTCTTGCATGGAACCTAAGCATGCACCCAAGGACACATATTTGATTTTTCAACCAATTTATATGCACTGGAGCATGTGCATGTAGTTCAAATTTGAATTATGCACATAAAATGCATTGAAAACTCAGTTAATGCATAAAAATGTCCGAACGAACCCCGAAAAATCACAAAAATTCACACAACACTCCTGTTGTTCTAGGTTGACACGAGAATTTTTTTTGAAAGCAATAAGAGGCAATGGATATCGTTTCGTACCCAAAGGTGGGACGTTCCCTACCGGAAACCATCATGCTTGTTGTGAGAAGCTCCGGTTTGTGAGAAGCATATACCCAAACCTGCCCCAAATGGGACCAAATTTGTACCACAGCATGTTGATGCCGCTCCATGATAGCATGCCAAGTTTCATGAACTTCAGACCAGTTTTGGATTTACTAGAATTTAAAAACCAGACATCTCAATGTTTTGCTGGCAATCAACGGTGCCCCGGTGTTTGAAATTCATTCCCATTTCTTGCATGGGACCTAAGCATGCACCCAAGGACACAGATTTGATTTTTCAACCAATTTATATGCACTGGAGAATGTGTATGTAGTTCAAATTTGAATTATGCACATAAAATGCATTGAAAACTCAGTTAATGCATAAAAATGTCCAAACGAACCCGGAAAAATCACAAAAATTCGCACAACACTCCTGTTGTTCTATGTCGACACGAGGAAAAAAATTGAAAGTTGTAAGAGGCAATGGATATTGTTTCGTCCCCAAAGGTGGGACGTTCCCTACCAAAAACCATCATGCTTGTTGTGAGAAGCTCCAGTTTGTGAGAAGCATATACCCAAACCTGCCCCAAATGGGATAAAATTTGTACCACGGCATGTTGATGCCACTCCATGATATCTTGCCAAGTTTCATTAATTTCAGATCTGTTTTGGATTTACTAGAATTGAAAAACCAGGCATCTCACTGTTTTGCCGGCAATCAACGGTGCCCTGGTGTTTGAAATTCATTCCCATTTCTTGCATGGGACCTAGACATGCACCCAAGGACACAAATTTGATTTTTCAACCAATTTATATGCATTGGAGCATGTGCATGTAGTTCAAATTTCAATTATGCACACAAAATGCATTGAAAACTCAGTTAATGCATAAAAATGTCCAAACGAACCCCGAAAAATCACAAAAAATTGCACAACACTCCTGTTGTTCTATGTTGACACGAGATTTTTTTGAAAGGAATAAGAGGCAATGGATATCGTTTCATCCCCAAAGGTGGGACGTTCCCTACCAAAAACCATCATGCTTGTTGTTAGAAGCTCCGGTTTGTGAGAAGCATATACCCAAACCTGCCCCAAATGGGAAAAAATTTGTACCATGACATGTTGATCCGCTCCATGATAGCATGCCAAGTTTAATGAATTTCAGACGACTTTTGGATTTACTAGAAATGTAAAAACCAGGCATCTCAATGTTTTGCCGGCAATCAACGGTGCCCCGGTGTTTGAAATTCATTCCCATTTATTCCACGGGACCTAAGCATGCACCCAAGGACACAAATTTGATTTTTCAACCAATTTATATGCAATGGAGCATGTGGATGTTGTTCGAATTTGAATTATGCACATAAAATGCATTGAAAACTCAGTTAATGCATAGAAATGTCCAAACGATCCCCGGGAAATCACAAAAATTCACACAACACTCTTGTTGTTCTATGTTGACCTGAGGAAACAATTTGAAACCAATGAGAGGCAATTGATATTGTTTCGTCCCCAAAGGTGGGACGTTCCCTACCGAAAACCATCATGCTTGTTGTGAGAAGCATATACCCAAACTTGCCCCAAATGGGACAAAATTTGTACCACAGCATGTTGATGCCGCTACATGATAGCATCACAAGTTTCATGAATTTCAGATGAGTTTTGGATTTACTAGAATTTAAAAACCAGGCATCTCAATGTTTTGCCGGCAATCAACGGCGCCCTGGTGTTTCAAATTCATTCCCATTTCTTGCATGGGACCTAAGCATGCACACAAGGACACATATTTGATTTTTCAACCAGTTTATATGCACTGGAGCATGTGCATGTAGTTCAAATTTGAATTATGCTGATAAATGCATTGAAAACTCAGTTAATGCATAAAAATGTCCAAACGAACCCCAAAAAATCACAAAAATTCGCACAACACTCCTATTGTTCTATGTTGACACTCAAATTTTTTTGAAAGCAATAAGAGGCAACGGATATCGTTTCGTCCCCAAAGGTGGCACGTTCCCTACCGAAACCATCACGCTTGTTGTGAGAAGCTCTGGTTTGTGAGAAGCTTATACCCAAACCTGCCCCCAAATTGGACAAAATTTGTACCACGGCATGTTGATGCCGCTACATGATAGCATGCCAAGTTTCATGAATTTCAGACAACTTTTGGATTTACTAGAATTTAAAAACCAGGCATGTCAATGTTTGCGGCCGAGTAACGGTGGCAGGGTATTTGAAATTCATTCCCATTTCCTCCATGGGACCTAAGCATGCAACCAAGGACACAGATTTGATTTTTCAATAAGTTTATATGCGCTGGAGCATGTGCATGTAGTTCAAATTTGAATTATGCGCATAAAATGCCTGGAAAACCCAGTTAATGTATAAAAATGTACAAATGAACCATGAATCATTCCAATTTTTTTGACGACACACCTATAGTTGCATGTTCACTAGAGATATAAGTTCCAACAATTCAAACACCATCCTTTGTAGCTGTGACCCCATTACATAATTCAAATGATCAATACGATAAATTAAGTAGATCACACACAGTTTATTATCACCAACAGTGTGAGATGCAACACAAAATATCTTGGAGCACCGTCGGTGTATAGTACGCCCATGGCTTACGAGAGGAGGTGCGTCGGCTACAGTACACAGCGCGCATGTCGGTGTACAAAAGTAGGGGCTCTCCTTTTGTACCCCTTTACTTGTGCACGGGCAGTCAGATCCGCGCCCACGGCAGCAGTGAGTAGGCAGAGGAGGGATGCCAGAGCGCAAGACAGCCAGAGCAACACCAAGACCAGGGGCGCAAAGAGAGCAAGAGGGCGAGGTGGACTCCCCCGGCAAGACTCTTGCCGGGGCGGCTTCCGCAGCCCCGGCAAGATCCTCGACGGGGCAACTTGCCTGACGCCAGCAGAGCCCGCCACCCTTGAGCCCAAGGGTTTCCGACGCCATCAGCCACATCAAAAACAAGGCTTGGGAGGCACCTCCATGATGGCATGCAGATATTTGTGGAGATCATAAATACACAAGATCAAATGAGAACCAGAAGACGACGATCCTTGGCGAGATCCTTGCCAAGGAAATCCACGAGACCCCCGGCAAGATCCTTGCTGGGGACGACCACGATGCCACGGCAAGACCCTTGCTGGGCCCCTGGCAAGACCCTTGCCGAGGACATCTGCGGGGCCGCAACCAGGCCCACGTCTGCCAAGACCCCGTCGCCGCTCCCATGCAGCTGCTAGCTCAATTAGTTGGGCAGGTGTCTGCATGGCAGCATGCGGCCTCCACACCGACTCAGCAAGCACCTGCGTGGTGGCATGTATATCTTCGTGAAGGCTCCTCCATTACGCCAGCCCAGCAGCCAGCCAACGTGGCGCTACAACGCCTTGTCAGCTCGGACGCACGTTGGAGCCAGGCGAGGAGGCGACGGCTGGGATGAGCTTCCTTGTCGTCCTCGATAAAGCAAGAGGGGCACGTCGGCAGCACATTAAATGTGTTTGTCCAATGGTGCTAGAGGATAGGCTCAATCACTGTACACCTTTTCCACCTCCTGTGTGCCACTGTGGCGACCCGTTTTTCTATAAAAGGAGGCCCGAGGCGTACTGGAGGAGGATTCGGATCTTTGGAACTAGAGAGACACCATAGCTAGTTCAAGAACTCAAGAACACTCAAATATACATCAAAGCAGGACTAGGGTATTACGCGTCTCCGTGGCACGAACCTGGGTAAACGATCCTTGTGCTGACCGTCAGACCCGCTCTTTGCACAACCCCACGCCCGCCAACTGTGGAAGGGATCCCAATGATCCCATAGGTGTCGTTTCCCACCGACATCTCTGGCGCGCCAGGTAGGGGGTGCGCAGTTGTGAAAATCCGGTCTAACAGTTAGTTTAGCAGTTCTTCATCGCCATAGCTCCTAAGAACAAGATGATCACGATGATCGGCTTGTCGGGGGCCGAATGACCCGCACCAGTGCGGGTGAGTGGTGGGGCGGTCGCGGATGAAAGCCGAGGCGCGACTTGCGAACACCCACATCGCTCTGGCAGCCAAAGCCTGGCGAGCGGTGTCGTTCATGCGCAAGACGATGGGCCGCATGCCACCAAACCCAAAGATGGGGCCGGGGCCCCCGCAGGCGGCACAGGGCCCTCCAGGGGCGGCGTGGCGACTTCCGAGGCACCTACACCGGCACCCGCGACACGCTCCTCCCAGGTTGTGCATGACGAGCAGCGTCACCTCGCTGGTGACCCTGGGCGCCGCTGTGGGAAGAGTCTCGTGCATCATTCGCAGGACTTAGAAGGCCAGCATGCACGCTGAGACGCTGGTGAAAAAGGCGCACGGCTGCTAGGCCGTGATAGAACTCCTTCTAACATGGTTAGGAGTCGGAGCGCGTCATGGTCCACGCAGCTTTCACCGCCACCCACACCAGAAGAAGCTTTGGCATGCGTGTAGAGTCTCCTCAACTTTCCTCCTGCTACGGAAAAGCTCGATGAGTGGAGATCCACCATCCGGAGCCTCGTTGGCATTGCCCAAAAAGTTGAACCGCAACCAGCGGGGCCCTCAGGCTGGTGCTCCATCGAGCCACCACGTGCCAGTGGCGGAAGGATCGGAGGTGATGCGGCCACGGTGCACTCTCCTCCCCCACGTCCATCGCCATGGGTGCCGGTCCATCGTGATGATGCTTGTGATGAACCACCACGATCAGCGCCAAGTTTTTCGGGAGCGAGCATGTGAAAATGTTCGAACCACCATCGAGCACCGGCGCGACACACGCCACCAATCAGATTGGCGGGCAGGGCCCACTATGGACCACCCAGCACCGGGAGGCTCTGGCGGCCTACCCTATGAGGTGGGTTGCCCAGGCTTTACCCGTGAGCTGCGGCAGTTCCAGTGGCCCTCCCACCGCACATTCAAGCCTGACATTGGCGAGAAGTACAACGGCAAAACCCACCCATCAGAGTTCCTCAGCATCTACACCATCGCGATGCAAGCTGCTGGAGCCCGCGACGACAAGGTGCTTGCCAATTACTTCCCGTTGGCACTTAAACCCAATGTTATGTCGTGGTTGCTGCACTTGCCGGCGGATTCCATTTCTTCTTGGTAGGACTTGTGCCATGAGTTCGTTGGCGCCTTCATCGGAGGCCACCAAGCTCATGACCCGGCAAGAGATTTGCATATCATCCCCTAGAAGGAAGGTGAAACCCTGTGCAAGTACATACAGAGGTTCAGCCGGGTGCAGTACAACATCCCAGATGTTCATCCTGCCGCCGTGATCAGCGCATTTCATCAGAATGTGTGCAACCTCAAGATGCGTGAAGAGCTAGCGATGAACAAGGTCAAAGATGTGGCCGAACTTTATGTTCTGGCCGATAGGTGCGCTCGAGATGAAGAGGGGAGGAAGTACCCTGGAAAGGACGCCGGCACAGAAACTGACTCCACAGACGAAGGCACATCCACCCCGACGAAGAAGGGCCGATGCCGCAACAGGAAGCGCAAGGGCAAGACCGTGCTTGCCGTCGAGGGATCCGAGGACACCGGCGCTGCCAAGAAGGCCAAGACAGACGACCCCGGCAAGGAAATTGCCGGGTGCGCCGCTTGCCAAGCCTTGGCGGCTGCCGACAAGCCAGGAGGCTCCGACAAGCAATACTGCAAGATCCACCGCACCAAGGGCCACGACCTCCAGAACTGTCGGCAAGTCGAGCTACTTGACGAGAAGCAAAAAGCTGAGTATGAGAGGCGGGACAAGGAGAAGGGCCATGATGGTGCCGAGGGATCTGGCAAGAAGCATGGCGGCCAAGGAGGTCGCCGCGGAAAGGATAACCAGCAAGAGAGGCCTGCTCGGGGCCGCGACTAGAAGCAAGGAGATGATGAGTCCGGCGAGCATGAGTTCCAGAAGGATATGGAGGCCATGTGCGTCGACGGTGGCGCCTCGCTGCACACCTCTCACCGCTAGCTCAAGTAGTGGGAGCGTGAGATCTCATCAGCGGAACCATCGCTCGATGCTCAGAAGCCACTGAAGTGGTCCAACATGCCTATCATTTTTGACACCGAGGACCACCCTGATCACACAACTGCGGTCGGGTGTTTGCCATTGTTGGTCTCGCCAACAATATGCAACCTCAAGGTGACCAAGATGCTAGTTGATGGTGGGGCCGTCCTGAATTTGATCTCGCCCGTTGTGATAAAAAGGCTGCAGATTCCTGATGGAGACCTCGAAGAGACGGGCACGTTTCAAGGGGTCAACCCAGGGAGGAGTCAGCTGAAGGGTAAGGTCACGCTGCCCGTGACGTTTGGAGGTGAGTTAAACTACATGACGGAGAGGATTGTTTTTGAGGTAGCCGAGATCCCCTTGCCCTACAACGGGATCCTCGGCCGCCCAACACTAGCCAAGTTCATGGTGGCATTACGCCTACAACACGCTGAAGATGCCTTGGCCGATGACCATCATCACCGTCCCCTACGACAAGAAGGACACACTGATCTGCGCAGACCAACTCTACCGGGAAGCAGTTGTAGCGACTGCCACCAAGGCACTCTCTCGTGCCGCTGGAGCCCCGATAGGAAAGAAGACCGGCAAGATCTCTCGCACCCACTCCGGCAAGCGTACCTCTTCAGAGTGTTGTGCTTCCGTCGAGGACGTGCCAGAGAGCTCCACCGGCAAGAGCAAGAAATCTAGAGCTGCGCCACCAGAGACCAAGAGGGTGTCCGTCGAGGAAAGCGCGCTCGTCACATTCCTGCGGGTGAATGTCGATGTGTTTGCATGGCAAGCATCCGACATCCCCGGTATTCCCAAGGAGGTGATTGAGCACCATCTTTCTATCTGTCCTCATGCACGACCCGTCAAGCAGAAGGTCAGGAAGCAAGCTTTGGAACGACATGAGTTCATTACAGAGGAGATCAGGAAGTTGGAAGCGGCAGGCTTGGTGAGAGGAGTACTCCATCCGACGTGGCTGGCCAATACGGTGGTGGTGCGCAAGGCAAATAGGAAGTGGATGCTGTGTATCGACTACACCGATATCAATAAGGCTTGTCTCAAGGACCCTTTCCCGTTGCCGCGCATTGACCAGATTGTTGAATCCACGGCCGGGTGTGATCTGTTATCATTCCTTGACGCCTACTCGGGGTACCACTAGATCTTCATGACAAGAGAAGACGAAGAGAAGACAACGTTCATCACCCCATCTGACATGTATTGCTTTTTACGGATGCCTTTCGGGTTGAAGAGTGCTGGTCAACGTTTCCAAGGGCAGTCCAGATTGGTTTTGAGCCCCAACTACATAGAAATATGGAAGCTTATATGGATGACATAGTGGTCAAAACCAAGGACAGGGTGACACTTGTACAAGATTTGGAAGAGACGTTTGCAAATCTGCGCAAGATCTACCTCAAGTTGAACCCTGAGAAGTGTGTCTTCGGCGTTCCGTCCGGCAAACTTCTCGGGTTCTTTGTGTCACAGCGTGGGATCAAGGCGAATCCAGACAAGATCAAGGCTATTGAGCAAATTGAGGCACCCAAGCGGATCAAGGATGTGCATCGGCTCACTGGTTGCGTTGACGCCATCAGCAGATTCATCTTCAAGTCTGCTGAGCGCCCCCTTCCCTTTTTCAAAATCTTGAAAAAGGCAGGCCCAATGGAATGGACCCCAGAGGCTGAAGCAGCGCTACAGGATTTGAAGAAATACCTCTCCTCTACATCGATACTGGTTGCACCCAAACCACAAGAGCCATTGCTGGTGTATCTGGCGGCAACGAATCAAGTGGTCAGTGCCGCGCTAGTGGCGCAGAGGGAGGTTGACGAAGAGGTAGTGGCAACGGCGGGACTGGAGGATGGCAAGCCAGAGCTCCCCCCAGTAGGACCTGGTGCCGGCAAGGCAAGGCCCCCGGCAGAGTCTGACGCTTGCAGGACAGGGCCTACGCAACCAAACGAAGTGATGCAAAAGACGAAAATGATGCAGCACCCGGTTTACTTTGTTAGCTCCCTCTTGCAGGGGCTAGGTCGAGGTACTCCGGTGTGCAGAAATTGCTCTTCGGCCTCCTTATGGCCTCGAGGAAGCTGCGTCATTACTCCCAAGCACACGAAATCACCATCATCACCCGCCTCCCGTTGCAACGGTTATTACACAACCCAGACGCAATCGGGAGGATTGTGGAGTGGGCCATGGAACTATCGAGCTTTGGTTTGAAGTTTGAAAGTACTTCGACAATCCAGAGTAGAGTCTTAGCAGAGTTCATTGCCAAGTGGACCTCAACGCCCGACGAGGAGATCCAGGAGACCACCCTCCCCGACAAGGGGCAAGTTGCAACTGGATTATGTACTTTGACGGGGCTTTCTCGCTACAAGGTGCCGGGGCTGGTGTGCTGCTCGTTGCACCCACCGGAGAGCACCTCAAGTATGTAATCCAGATGGACTTTCCCAGGGAGATGTCCACAAACAATACTTCTGAATACGAGGGTTTGCTTGCCGGTCTTAGGATCACGTCAGACTTCGGGATTAAGAAGCTCATCGTCAGGGGTGATTCATAGCTTGTCGTTAGGCAAGTCAACAAAGATTAACAAAGCCCGTTGATGGAGGCCTACGTAGATGAGGTGAGGAAGCTAGAGGAGCGTTTTGATGGTATACATGCGGAGCATGTTCCCTGAATGGAAAACGACATCGCCGACTACCTGCCGAAGCGCGCCGCCTTCAAACTACCTGTGGAACCAGGTACTTTTATGCTTCGGTTGACTCAACCATCCATTGAACCATCAATAGAGCAGAACAAGCGAAGGAAATCAGGCCCCGGCAAGTACTTTCCCGCCAGGCTCCAAGGAGCCGCTGGCAAAGTTGTTGCCGAGGACGCTGAGCCTATCGTGGTGCAACCGACTCCGGCGGGGCGTCAAGCCCTGGCTGCAGAGACAGTCACTCCCATGGCGGAGGGAATGCCTTTAGTCCTTACCGTCGAGCCCCAGGCTCCGACAAGGGCACAATTGTAACACCCACAATGCTGCTATATCTCCCACGTGTCGGGGCACGACTTAGAGGCATAGCCGCATGGTAGGTTTGTCGCAAGAGGGGTAATCTTCACACAATCCCATGTACATAATAGAAAGGGATAAAGAGTTGGCTTACAATCGCCACTTCACACAAATACAAGTTAAACATAGATCGTCCAAAGTACAAACAAAGGTCCGACTACGGAACCAAAATAAAGAAAGACAACCCCAAATGCTAGGATCCCCGATCGTCCCAACTAGGCTCCACTACTGATCAACAGGAAACAGAACAACACAACAAACATGATCTTCATCGAGCTCCCACTTGAGCTTAGTTGCGTCATCAGCACTGGTATCATCGGCACCTGCAACTGTTTGGAAGTATCTGTGAGCCACGAGGACTCAGCAATCTCACACCCACGAGATCAAGACTATTTAAGCTTATGGGTAGGAGAAGGTAGTGAGGTGGAGCTGCAGCAAGCACTAAGCTTATATGGTGGCTAACTTACGCAAATAAGAGCGAGAAGAGAAGCAACGCAATGGTTGTGAACTAGAAGTGATCCTGAAACTACTTACGTTCAAGCATAACACAAGAACCGTGTTCACTTCCTAGACTCCGCCGGAAAGAGACCATCACGGCTACACACACGGTTGATGTATTTTAAATAAAACAAGTCTCAAGTTCTCTACAACCGGACATTAACAAATTTCCATCTGCCCATAACCGCGGGCACGACTTTCGAAAGTTCAAACCCAGCAGGGGTGTCCCACCTTAGCCCATCACAAGCTCTCATGGTCAACGAAGGATATTCCTTCTCCCAGGAAGACCCGATCAGACTCGGAATCCCGGTTACAAGACATTTCGACAATGGTAAAACAAGACCAGCAAAGCCGCCCGAATGTGCCAACAAATCCCGATAGGAGCTGCACATATCTTGTTCTCAGGGCACACCGGATTGTCCATGATTCCGATAGGCCAACCCAGAGTTGCCCCTGGTGGTCACCGGCGGCTGACAGGTTGGACCAACACTCAAAGGAGCACTGGCCTGGGGGTTTAAAATAAAGATGACCCTTGAGTCTGCAGACCCCAAGGGAAAAAGGCTTAGGTGGCAAATGGTAAAACCAAGGTTGGGCCTTGCTGGAGGAGTTTTATTCAAAGTGAACTGTCAAGGGGGTCACATTCCCCCAACCACGTAAGGAACGCAAAATCAAGGAACATAACACTGGTATGACGGAAACTAGAGCGGCAAGAGTGGAACAAAACACCAGGCATAAGGCCAAGCCTTCCACCCTTTACCAAGTATATAGATGCATTAATTAAATAAGAGATATTGTGATATCCCAACATATCCATGTTCCAACATGGAACAATCTTCATCTCCACCTACAACTAGCAACGCTATAAGAGAGCAAAGCGGTAACATAGCCAAACAACGGTTTGCTAGGAAAGGTGGGTTAGAGGCTTGACATGGCAATATGGGAGGCATGATATAGCAAGTGGTAGGTAACGCGGCATAGCAATAGAGCGAACAACTAGTGACGGTGTCCTGGACTAGGGGGTACTCACCACGTCATCTCCCGATCTATTAGATTTGGCCGAGGACCCCCATGGCCGTATACTCATGGGCCAGTTCGGACAGCTGCCGCATACAAGGAATATTCCACAAGACTTGGCGATCAAGACAAGGACTCCTCCCCACCCTCGTATTCGGCTAGGACTCTTGTTATCCTAGGCCTCTAGTGCATTATATAAACCGAGGTCAGGCTAGTCGATAGATCATATACATACAATCATACCATAGGCTAGCTTCTAGGGTTTAGCCTCCTTGATATCGTGGTAGATCTACTCTTGTACTACCCATATCATCAACATTAATCAAGCAGTACGTAGGGTTTTATCTCCATCAAGAGGGCCCGAACCTAGGTAAAACATCGTGTTCCCTGCCTCCTGTTACCATCCGGCCTAGACGCACAGTTCGGGACCCACTACCCGAGATCCACTGGTTTTGACACCGACATTGGTGCTTTCATTGAGAGTTACGCTGTGTGATCGACAAAAGGATCGATGGCTCGCCTGCAGATCAACTGCGACTTCGGCATCTTCGTCACCAGCTCGGCTGGTCACCTTGGTTCGACCAAGAATTGTGCCCCGTGTTCGGATCACCATGTTCGGACAAGGGCCTTCATCAAACATCAACTCCAATCTCTATCAAGATCACGGAGGAATCATCTATGGAGCTCGGGGGCTCAACGTCAACATTGCCCTGAAGCGACCGTGCTGTTTTCCCAAATAGCAAACTTGTATCCGCTGCCACCACCTCTTAGAGCATCTCTTTGACGATCCCTTTGGTGGTATTGTGCGGAATTGAGTCTTCAAAGACCATGCAAAATTTCGTCGAGTTCCGAGAGAGGAATCTCCGGCAATCTATAATATACCAGAGCCTTGTCAAATCTGGACGGGAATCTGGACGAGTTTAGGGCGCGATGTCCAGCTTCTAGCTCGGACGTCCTTTGGAAGATCCAACCGTTGATCGGCTGCGGAATTACTATATCTACCACCCCTCAAAATTTCAACTCGATCCGACCGTCCAAACTCTGGGAACCTTCCGATTAATGCATCACTTTTCGGATCTGATTTCTGCGCGAGAATGAATCTGACCCTTGTTCATCTTTTTTATAAACAGGATTTCAGACATCCCTTTTGAAGGAGGTTTTGTATGGGGTATTGTGTTTTGTTGCCGAACACATCTCACTAACTTTAAGATCTTTTGAACATGATCTTCAACATCATGCTGGTGTCAAACTAGTCCGGCAATATTACTCCACGGCTGCCAACCTGCGCTAGACACGTCGTCACTTTAGCCGAGCTCAACTTCTTCGGATCATCATCTCGGCAAGACGAACAAGAGTCCGGCATTGCGAAGGATAAATCATCATCAACATCGTCGCCCCACGGATTACACGGAGCGGGCATACCAGCATCGCCGCACGGTCGCTTCATCAAGCCGGCATCGACCACGTCACGACCTGCATCGACAGGGTCGCACTATTGCTTCTTTAAGCTGGTGTCCATCACGCCGACCTACTTCGACATCTTGGCGGGACCGGGGGCTTCGCCATCTCTTTATCAACCTACTTCGGCCACTTCGGCGTCACTAGCCGACCAGCTCCGTCACGTTAGCTGGGCCGAGGGCTTTGCCTCGGCGTGTCAACCTTTACCAGCATTGCCATGAAATCGTTTTATTGCCCAGCAGGCAATGGATGTGCGGAGCGAGTCCCAATTGTGGGAATCATCTTCCTTCGGATTGCTACAACAAATAAACCAGGTGCTATTAATCCCAGTATTTTTTGCTTGTTTGGGTTCATTTTTCCGAAGGAATTATTACTCTGGTTTGTCCACGATATGTACACAGGTCTATCAAATAGTGACCGCATTAACGACGGTCGCGTGGTGGTTCGATCAATTTCCGTACATAGTCCGGTGAACGCCGCATCCGAAGCTCGGACCGACCTGTGAATTCAGGCTTTGCCACGACTTTACTACATCACGCCGATGCCCTGCATCGACATTGACTTCGGCGCCAGGCCATATTTCTTCTATTCCTCACTTTGCATAAATTATTTATTATGCAACATTTTTTAAATTATCATTATTACTATTATCTCCGGTTTGCACTATTTTTTGTGCACAGGAAAATGATCCGGGGACTTCGGCGTCACTTGCCAGTCTGCATTGACCGTGCTATGTCACCACTTCGGCGTGTCGAGCTCTCCGCTCCGCCACCTCGGGACCAGCTTGGGGGATGGAACCTTGCCCGCATCAAGCTCGGACCACGTCATCAATACCAAACACATTAACCAGCTAAGTCGCTTTCATGCTCAAAGCTTTAATTTCTAACTTGTGCTCGGTTCGACCAAGCATTGTACTTTTTTGGAAAAAAGTTGCTTGTAAAAAATTTCCTTGTCCAAACTTTGTTTGTGACGCATAAATTCAACTACCCCATTTACTTGGGGGCTTCCTTTATGAAGCTTTTCCTGTTGCATATGATTATACTTGTACGGCTTCGTTCCTTGTTCATGTATTATGCCACAATATGCACCATATTCACTTAAGCGATTTGCAAGCTGGGTTGCCTCGCTCCTGTGTTTACCCCTACGTTCCCGATTGTTCGGCTAGGGAGTAAAGGGAGCACCTCTTCGATTGTCACGATCGGGTCGCTCGAGCCGGACCTCAGACTGGGTGAAGCCGAAAGCTAGCGCTCTTATAGTTTTCAATGATGGTCGGCACACAATGGAACTCATGAGTACAAAAAATCTATTGCACAAGTCTCATAATAACAATGAGTGCCGAAGAAAGGTATCGGTGGGGGTACTATTTTCTTCGAAGATGCTTCTTACACTTCACGGTAATATAGCATAAGTTCCTTGAGCGCGCTTTGTCTGTTACAGCCTTATGGCCTGATTGCCTGGTTATTGGAAACACCATCGATATTCTCGACCGATGGAGTACATAACACTTTTTGGTCCTTGACCAAAGAGGGAGAAGCTAACGGTCGGTTAAGACGCGTTTAAAGTTCGGTTGAACATATATATGATATAAGTACTTCGGTACATGCAATCATTCTTCTACCCAAGTCACTTGGGGCTCTTAAGTTTATTTGAGCCGTTTTATAATAAATGTTCTTCTTCTTAGTCGTTGCAAAGTTTTATTATTATTTATCACTCCTTTTTTCGACGCGAGTGTGCGGTCACTAGCCGGGGAGCCTAGTTTGCTAAACTGGCCTGATGAGAAGTAATCCGCCCTCGGGATAGGAGGTTGAAGCCGTAGGCTGACCCGCTCGAAGTCTTGAGATAGGATATATCATGTTAAAGCACGACAGAAGCACTTCTTTTTTCTAAGACCAACTTTCGGATTGGCACCGAACACTTGATATTGTTCGGACGTCATGTTTTTACTGACGTTTCTTGGTTTTCCAAGCTTTTTGGCACTTTTAAACTATTTATGCTTTTCCAGCATTAGTCTCGCAGTGCAACGCCGGACACCTTTAGGGATTCGGCAAAAACATTCTTAGATATTGCAATATATGCATCGGTTTCGAATTGTGTCTTCGGTCAATAGTTGGGTTGCCCGGCTCCTGCACTTTCTTCCTACGTTCCGTTTTGTTCGGCTAGGCGTGCAAAGGGAGAACCACTGCGATTGTGCTTCGAGCTCACATCGTTAAGCACCTTAGTGGAGAAAGCCGAAAATTGACTTCCACAAATAAGCGTAAACTGGTCAGCGATCCGATGACTATGTTAAATGATGGGCCATTCATAACATTGGCCGAAGTGTTTACGGCTTGACCCCGACTGTCGCTGAACACTACCGGGGGCTATTAACTGTCCTACCAAACTAAATCCTCGATATTATGCTCTTACATTAGAGCTCAGGCTGCATGATCATGCTTAGCATGACAACCCAAAGAAAGGAACCGATAGCGGGACTATTTTCTTTGGAAGACATTTTCTTATGTTAAACTGTAATATAACATATCTCTCTGTGTACCTTTGTTCATAAAACCGTATGGCCAGATTGCCTTGTTTGTCGTAAATCTTTGTCCTCATAAAGGCTTTATAAAGTAGGACAAACACTCCTCCTCTACTAGCCGAGGAGGTGGAAGCCGATGGTCGGTCAACAAAGTTTTGTACAATGCGGATCTAAGCATTAATGACGTAAAGTACTTGGATACATAGACTCATTACACATAATTTGTGATTTTTCTATGGATATCGATCCTTAATTGGGCCACCCGTGCCCGCATTAAGGCTCGGGGGCTACTGGGCTTCGGCCTTATTATTTACAAATATTAAAGGGGCACATCGATCCCCTAATCTGGTGTTGCCACTCGACCAGTGTCTCGGGGACTACTGCATTGCTTGTCCAATGCAGAAAATTTTATGTGCAATATAGTTTCCGAGGGGATTTTGATCCTCAGGTTGGTCGGCCGCACCCAACCTGAGTCTCGAGGACTAAGCATGCCGCTTTTTGTGTCCCGAAGTATTCTGCCGAGCTAGGACTTGATACTCAGGCCGATTTTGCAAATCAACCTGAGTCTCAGCGGCTACTGGGATCAGCGGTCTTACGTCATCCTTCAGGTGCATCTCGGGTTTTAGACCGATACACACCTTGAGGGCTACTGGCCATATATCTCGGCAGAGAATAAATTGCAATAATAAAAAATATTGACAAAAAATCGGTCCACAGTCGGGGTGGTGCACCACCTCGGAAGCAGTCCGGCATAAAGCTCGGGCGCTAGTGGCTAGCTCCATAGAGGGCATTTCCGGCATTAAGCTCGGCTAAACTCCTTCAACTTTTTTGAACCAAGGTGGTATGACACCTCGGATATAGTCTGGCGTTGGAGCTGGGACACTGTCCGACGTTGGAGCTCGGATATAGTCCGGCGTTGGAGCTCGGATACATAGTCCGGCGTTGCAGCTCGGATACATTCCGGCGTTAGAGCTGGGAAGCGGTCCGGCGTTGGTGCTCGGCTGCAAAAGATACATCGAATACAGTCCGGCGTTGGAGCTCGGACGCAAGAGGACGCTGCCGCCCGGGAACAATTTCAAACCCGAGGTGTGTCATAAAAATAACAAGGCATTGATAAAGGCCAGAATATTAAAGGGGCTCCTCAGATACCCGACGTGTAAACTCGCCGAATGCATTTCGGCGATCCTCAAGATCGAAGATGAGAAGATTTGTTGAACTAGTTTTCAAGACCGTCAACCAAAGATGAAGAACAGTTCGGAAGAATCGAGGAGCATCCCTAACTTGAAGACCGGTTCAGGGGCTACTGACGGTGTCCTGGACTAGGGGGTACTCACCACGTCATCTCCCGATCTATTAGATTGGGCCGAGGACCCCCATGGCCGTATACTCATGGGCCAGTTCGGACAGCTGCCGCATACAAGGAATATTCCACAAGACATGGCAATCAAGACAAGGACTCCTCCCCACCGGCGTATTCGGCTGGTACTCTTGTTATCCTAGGCCTCTGATGCATTATATAAACCGAGGCCAGGCTAGTCGATAGATCATATACATACAATCATACCATAGGCTAGCTTCTAGGGTTTAGCCTCCTTGATCTCATGGTAGATCTACTCTTGTACTATCCATATCATCAATATTAATCAAGCAGGACGTAGGGTTTTACCTCCATCAAGAGGGCCCGAACTTGGGTAAAACATCGTGTTCCCTGCCTCCTGTTACCATCCGGCCTAGACGCACAGTTCGGGACCCACTACCCGAGATCCGCTGGTTTTGACACCGACATGCAAGCAAAGATAGAAGTGATTTCGAGGGTATGGTCATCTTGCCTGAGATCCCGCAAGGAAGAAGAACGAGTCCAAGAAGTAGATGAAGAGACGTAGTCGAACGGATCCTCACAAATCCGGAATGAAACCGAAGCTAACGAGAGAAGTAACCCGAAAAGAAGCAAGAAGCATAGTAAACAACCATCACATAAACATGGCATGATGCACAATCAAGTATGATGCATGTCCGGTTTAATGAGGCATGGCATGGCAAAATGCAACTAACACCACTACAAGTTAAGTGGAGCTCAAGATGCAACGAGTTGCATATTGACGAAACACCACATTCGATTATTCAGTTCACTCCCGTTTATGTATCCAACAATATTAAATGTTGTTAAACATGGTAACAGGTGAGGCAAAAGGTAAACTACACAGTTAGGCATTTTAAATGAGGCCGGAAACATCAAACAACAATTTTGGTAAATCCTCATGTGCATTAGCAATTTAATGCAACAACAATTATATACATTTTTAAATGTTGTTACCATGATGCGGATGACATATGCAAGTTTATGCAAGTTTTATGAAAATGTTGATTAGAGAATTATATGAAGCATTAGTCATCGTGGCGGAAACGAAAGGGGTGCCACGGAAACGAATCCGAAAATGATGCCACGGCAACATATCGGTTCCGGTAGCTCATGAAGATACCGGTGGAAAAGGAGAACTGACGGGAGCGTGTCCGGCAAGGATGGTGGGGTGATCCCGGATACCGGGTTCCTACTGGTCGACGGTGGTGCCAAGCAAGGGAAACAACTAACGTTCATGGGAGGATACAACAACCAAACATGCATCTCATACAACACACAACATTCGTTCACGCGTGTCGTCTCAGTGGTTATACCTTTGAAGCGTGCATTTTCGGAACGCATCAAGTCGGCGTAGAGGAAGTAGTGGTGCACATCTCAATGAGGAAGTAGTCGTTTTTGTTCGCGAAGCGGTAGTGGTACATGGTCATCAAGGAACTTGACGAATCCATGTTCAACGGTAGTCATTCACGATGCTTGTGAACCACGGTTCTTCGGGCAGTCGTCCACGTCCGTAGGCGTTCAGGTCTTCCATAGAGGTACTTGACACATGCGTTACACGGGTCTTCGACGATGGTAGTGGTACACGGTGTAGTCGTTGTGGTCGAACTTGACGAGACATGGGTGTCGTGGTAATGTTTGCGTTCTGGGACCAAAGTGGTACTAGGCATTGGTGAACCTTCGAGGGACTTGCATATCCGGAGGGGTACTTGCAATCGAAGGACGTCGTGGTACTTATCGGCCCAGGTCTAGATGTATTCGGGTTCTCTCAAAGCAGTTGTACAGTCTGGTGGCCTAGAGCGGCACCGATCTAGTCAACGCAGCGGTTCTCCTCTCGTTCGAAGTACAGGAGGCCATCCATGGAGGTTGAGGCCGCGATGTGGGCCGACGAACTGAAGGAGGCAACACCTCGACTCCTGCAGCAAAACGACGGCGAGGCGGAGAAGGGGCCGACAGGAAGCGGAGGTCATGGGGAATGCTGGGGCCGCAGGCGAGCTCGCTCGAGGAGCTCCTTGGGCGCATCTGGTTGGGGTCGAAGCTGACGCGCCAAGGGGTATCGGGCTTCACAGGTGGAGCTGAGGTCGTGACGCATCGACGGTCGTCTGAAGCAGGGACGCGAGGCCCTGCCGGTGGTATCCGTCCGGGAACGGGCAGGGCGGCAGAGGAGCTTGGGCGCCGGACCGCTGCTGTTGTTGACACTGACAGCGCAGGCGAGGCAGGGAGACGGCGCGGCGCTCGCCGGAGGGAGCAGCAAGGCAACGCCATGGTGGGGCCCGGCTGGCCAGGAGGGTGCGAGCAGAAGGGAGCTCCTCTCCCTGGTTCGATGCATGCGTGTGTGTGAGTGGCGGCGCGGGGGAAAACGAGAGGGAGAGGGAGATCGAGCAGAGGCTGCGGTTCGGGAGGAGGACGAGGGAAGGGGAGGCGACACTGGGTGTTGTGCGGGTGGCAGAGGCGGAGAGCTTCTCTTTCTCTCCCTCTGCTGTAGGTGCGATGCAGGAGGAGGACGAAGGGAGATGGAAACGTTAGGAGAGGTAGGCTGCGGCGCTGGAGGGAAAAGGTCGAGGGAGGAGAAGGGGTGCGCGTGGGGATCGTCTAGGGTTACTGGCGATGGCGCTGGGCCTTGGCCTCGGTGCAACTGGGCTGCAAGTTTTCTCTCCCTCTCTCTCTTTCTCTTCTAAATCCCAAAAAAAAAGAAAAAAACAACAAAGGGAAGAAAAAGAAAGGAAGGGTGGAGACATGATTTGGGCATGGGAATAAATTCCCTGGACTCGCAAAAATGCGAGGAATTTAAATAAAATGGCAAGATGATTTTTTGGAGAAAATAGATTCGCACATGTTGAATATAATTCAACATGTTTGAATTTTGAAGCCCATTCGAAAGGACTCTAAATGGGATGAGATTTTGGAGGAGCCTCGGTAAAAGAGATGAGAAAAAAATATTGGCATGGTTTGAAGGTCAAACTCGAAGAGGAAAATACATGGGAAATATTTTGCACGTGTGTTATGGTTAATTCCAAAAGAATGGAATATTTATAATAGCCCCCTAATATTGGGAGGATATGTTATAAAGAGAATCACCATGTGAATATCCCTCGATTTAAATGAATCGAAGATCCATACAATTTAATTGGACGAGTTTTAAGAAGAGGTGCAAGATGACATGATGCAATGATGAATGCAACAAGCAAAAAAAAATCACACAACGAATCTTGGACACCCTGGAAGGCATCTAAAGCTCCGGTCTTGGGGCGTCACAAAACTCCACCACTACAAGAGGATCTCGTCCCGAGATCTAGGATGGCACCGGAGAGAAGCGGAAGAGTAAGAGGTTAAACAAAGTTGCTTCTTTGACAAAAGAGTGTAACCAACCAAGCTTGAGAGGTTAATCAAATTGAAAGGAGGAATCCAACAAAGATGCAAGAAGTTGAAAATACTTTGTTATAAAAGAGGGATTAGGAACATTCCAAGAACCTTGTGGGTTGAAAGACATAAGAAAAGGTTACAACGGACAAGAAGTAGATGCAAGCACTCCGGTTGAAACGAGATGTACAAGGAACGATAAAGATAAATTACGACAACACTCCAGTTAGAAATGGAAGGCAAAGAATATGAACTTGAAAAAATGAAAGCACTTAGATGAGATTCCGGTTAGAAAAGGAATGATAGCCACAACACTCCGATTAAAACAAGATAGAGAAGGAATACGAATGATATAATTTGGACATTGCTCCTATTGAAAAGAGATGCAAGACTTGATAAGATGAAAAGAACTTGAGGACATGACACAACGCTCCGGTTAAATGGATAAGCACAGGAAAGAACATGATCCTCCAAATACAAGATGATGAGTGAAGAGAGCAATATCACTATGCCTCCGGAAGAAATGAAAGAATGGAATTGGATGAACGGAGGGAAACGCGATCTTGAGAGAGCACTCTTACCACAAATGCTAGAACGGAGTTGTTGGATTATCAACAATGAAAAGATAAGCTTGATGTGGGGCTTATGGAAAACATCACAAAACTGTGAAATTCTACCACTAACAAAAACAATAGATTGGATTGATATGAACAAGGAGGCGAGAAACTTATTTCACCGGGAGGATAAATGAAGAACTCGGGTCATTTATAAGCACCATAAATAGCGACAATCTTTAGGGAAATCTTTAGGTGAAATATAACTCAAGATAACTCCAATGAAGAGATTGATTGGTTGAAAAGATGTCTTGAAGGAAGAGAAAATGATGGATTTAGATATGTCACTCTTGAAAACTTTTGAATCATGAAACACGAAGGGAAATTATCAACAATGACATAACACCACCTCAAAAGATAACATAGAAAGAATTGCACTTTGGAATGGAAGATGAAGAATACTTGAACTCCTCAAAACAAGACATGTGTTGAACACCACGTTTATTTTGGAGTATAGCTTAGCGGAACATAACTTCGAGAGAAATCTTGAAAAACAATTGAAGAATGAAAATAATCCTTGATGGACCACCATGTTGAGCCTTCGTGAGAACCCCGGTAACAAAAGAATGATCAAGTGAAAGGAAAGTTGAAAAGAACTCCGGTAATAAAAGAATGATCAAAAAGAAAGAGAAGTGGAGAACATAAGGTGAAGCCTTGCAATGATTTAGATGGAGCTTTGCGACGAGATAAAGCGGAAAACTTGAAACTCCAGAAAAGAAAAAATGAAGCAATTGAAACCAAGAATTTTGATGAACCTCTGGAATAAGGAGTTGAATATACTAGATGAAACAAGAATAAGAATTACATTATGCTTATCCGTCACCAACTTAAATTGATGACAAGTAGCGGATTTGGCATACTACTTATTCCTGTTGAAAATGATTGATGAGAGATATAGCGCAGACTTGAATAAGGTCTTGATGGATCCACCGGTGGGCTTTGGAAACAACGAATGAATTGATATGATAATGAAGGAAGAGAAATCTCAAACCGAACCACCGTAAGAATTGGAAATGAATGAAGTAAAGGGATGAATCACTGGTAAGAATTAGAGAATGAATGAAGATACTTAAGGGAATTTAGACACATGAGAATGAAGAGATCATGATCTGACTAGAGAAGACTTGAACGATGCGCCGGTAAGATTTGGAGAACGAGAGCTGAAAGCTGGAATTAATAATTCTGAGATGATGGGCTCTGAAGAATCAAACTGAAAAGACTCCTGAATTCTCTGGATGGGTGAAAAGAATTTCGCAATCGAAAACAATTAAGAGAGGATGGCATAAAGCTAGCACCATGAATCTTTGAGATAACGGGTAAGGATTTAAGAGGAACTCCTCTTCGGTCTTCAAATGCAGAGAATGACGATGAGAAACACCACCACAAATTGTTGAGATACTCTGGGACGAAAATTAGAAAGGTTGAACCGACGATGAAAAGAAATTTGAAAGATCTTGGATAAAGAAATTTGACTGATGTCAATTCATTCTTACGTCAAACTTTGAAAAGAATTTAAGAGTGACTCCGGAAAAATAGAAGAGTCAGGAAAGATCCTGGGAAAATACCTGTGGGTTAGGGCCCACTAAAAAGAAACATCGTTGAACGATTTAAAAGATAGATTGCACCGGTTGAATTAAATGGCTCAGCAGAGATAACAACCTCAAGATATCTTGAACGGATTGATAATGGACACACAAATCTTCTGAGATATCTTCGGCACTCTAGAACATATGAATAACAAGAAGTGAACTATTACGAGGTGCACCGGTATGGGAAAACATTTGAAATGAGGAAAAGATATGATCGACAAAGCTTGAATTGAATCCACTGAAGAATGATGAACTTGAAGCTCCATTGGAATCTTCATGAGAATCACCGGATAAGAACATTGACGGAAAAGAATGGAGAGGTTTCCCATCAATAAGATGGATACTTGATTAAGAAATCTGAGTCCTTGAAGAAAAAGAAAGGGTGGGAGGGCGGGAAAACAAAGGTAACTTGGGATGGATGAAACAAATACCGTTGAGAAAACTTAGAATTGATCATGCGGATGTTGAAATGATCGGACCCACTTGAAGAAAGACACACCGGTTCAGAAGAAATTGAGATGGCAAATTCGAAGATCAAGAAGGATTTGTATTCACATAGGAATATGAGAACATCGCTTAGGAAAGGTATGGAATCAACATTTGACTTCGAAGCAACTCGAATACCACAACTCAAAACAAAGCAAAGGATTGGCTTGCATAATAAGCCAGAAACAAACATATGATAGATCCCATATCGTATCATGTGTCTGTTGGAATGATATTCTAGGAGCTACTTGAATTCCCACCTATAAAACTCCCAAAACTTTTTGGTCATGCAATCAGGTGTTGGGGACACAGGGGAAGCATAATATCTCACCCAAACTAACAATTCCTACATCCAGCTGTATCCATCCTTTAACACATAACCAAGAAACCTTCAGAAATCGTGTACCTCAACCTTCGAAAAGCATCTGTTATACGAGTTATGGTGTTGGTGTAAAAACCGGCGGATCTCGGGTAGGGGGTCCCGAACTGTGCGTCTAAGGCCGATGGTAACAGGAGGCAGGGGACACGATGTTTACCCAGGTTCGGGCCCTCTTGACGGAGGTAATACCCTGCGTCCTGCTTGATTGTTCTTGATGATATGAGTATTACAAGAGTTGATCTACCACGAGATCGTAGATGCTAAACCCTGGAAGCTAGCCTATGGTATGATTGTATCTTGTCCTACGGACTAAACCCTCCGGTTTATATAGACCCCGGAGGGGGCTAGGGTTACACAGAGTCGGTTACAAGGGAGGAGATCTACATATCCGTATTGCCTAGCTTGCCTTCCATGCCAAGGAGAGTCCCATCCAGACACGGGACAAAGTCTTCAATCTTGTATCTTCATGGTCCAACAGTCCAGCCACAGGATATAGTCCGGCTGTCCGGAGACCCCCTAATCCAGGACTCCCTCAGTAGTCCCTGAACCAGGATTCAATGACGATGAGTCCGATGCGCAGTATTGTCTTCGTCATTGCAAGGCGGGTTCCTCCTCCAAATACTACATCGAAGATTTTGAACACAAGGATAGTGTCCGGCTCTGCAAAACAAGTTCCACATACCACCGTAGAGAGTAATATTTCCATAAATCTAATCTGCTGACATGTTTTGACAACATGACATCACGCCACGGCCCGGTCATTATTCGAACCATTTTTCTCAACCAGCACCGCACATATCGCGAGGCGGTTTTCTTGACGCGTCTTGTCAAAGCAGATATCGTGTTCCCCTTATTACGGGATTCTCATCAATATGGGCGTGGGTAACCCAACCGCGCCATCAATTACGGCACTTGGGGAATAAGCGATTTTTCCAGGCAAGTGGGGAGGCGCATTGCCTCTTCCGCCCTTATAAAAGGATTAGGATTCGCTCTTTTTACACACGCCTTCTTCCTCATTGCTTACCCATTCTCACACACTCAAGCTCCAGCGCCCAAGTTCGCGTTTTTCTTCTAAAACCACTACAAGCATGTCCGGAGCGGGAGGCAAGTGGATGGTCTCCTCCGTCACGAAGTAGAACATCACAAAGTTACGGGAAGACGGATATCTGGCTGCGTATATCGCGCACCGGTTGCCAGATGCAGGGCAGATCATCCCTATGCCCGAACCCCATGAGAGGGTAGTTTTTCTTACCCACTTTGTCTGTGGACTGGGATTTCCCCTCCACCCGTTTGCCCGCGGGCTCATGTTCTACTACGGGCTGGATTTTCATGATCTGGCCCCCAATTTCATCCTCAACATCTCGACATTTATCGTCGTGTGTGAGGCCTTCCTCCGCATCAAGCCTCATTTCGGCCTGTGGCTGAAGACCTTCAATGTCAAACCGAAGGTGGTGGTCGGCCAGCAAGCAGAGTGCGGAGGCGCCATGGTGGGCAAGATGCCTAACGTCACCTGGCTCAAAGGCTCCTATGTGAAGACCATAAAGGGGTGGCAATCGGGGTGGTTCTACATCACCGAGCCGCGCGACACCAACTGGGCGGCGGCCCCCGAATTTCGATCCAGAATCCCCACGCGGCTTACTTCCTGGAAAGAGAAGGGCTTGTCCTGGGGTTCTTCGGTAGAGCTGACCGGACTCCAGACCTGTATCAGGAACATGATGAGCAAGAAAATCAATCTCGTCAACGTGGTCCAGGTCATGCTCTTCCGCCGGATTCTCCCGTGTCAACAACGGGTATTCAACTTGTGGGAGTTCGACCCGGCCAAGCACCAGACGCTGCGAGAGCTCTATGACACGACACACGAGGACGTCTGGAGGGTGTTGTTCAAGGGCGCCGAGGTACCTCCTTCCCTCACCGAGGACCGTGGACTCAGCGCAAAGCGCTGTGCCAATCCGAAGTTTTTATATTTCACAGGGTATCCATTTGCCCCAGTTTAATCATGTGCGGCATCTAAGCCTTCCACGCCTTTAACAGGACTGGGTGAAGACAACGGAGCAGATCGATTGCTATCGGTGTCAAAACCAGCGGATATCAGGTAGGGGGTCCTGAACTGTGCGTCTAGGCCGGATGATAACAGGAGGCAAGGGACACGAAGTTTTACCCAGGTTCGGGCCCTCTTGATGGAGGTAAAACCCTACGTCCTGCTTGATTAATATTGATGATATGGGTAGTACAAGAGTAGATCTACCATGAGATCGGAGAGGCTAAACCCTAGAAGCTAGCCTATGGTATGATTGTTGTTCCGTATGTTGTCCTACGGACTAAAACCCTCCGGTTTATATAGACACCGGAGAGGGTTAGGGTTACACAAAGTCGGTTACAATGGTAGGAGATCTACATATCCGTATCGCCAAGCTTGCCCTCCACGCTAAGGAAAGTCCCTTCCGGACACGGGACGAAGTCTTCAATCTTGTATCTTCATAGTCCAGGAGTCCGGCCGAAGGTATAGTCCGGCTATACGGACACCCCCTAATCCAGGACTCCCTCAGTAGCCCCTGAACCAGGCTTCAATTACGACGAGTCCGGCGCGCAGATTGTCTTCGACATTGCAAGGCGGGTTCCTCCTCCAAGTACTTCATAGAAGATTTTGAACACAAAGATAGTGTCCGGCTCTGCAAAATAAACTTGCACATATTGCCATAGAGAGAATAACATTAGACAAATCTAATCTGCTGACGTATTCCGTAGTGTGACACCGCACCACGGCCAAGCCTTCATTCGAATCGTTTTATTATCCCACCTCAGCACGTCATGCGAGGCGGTTTCCTTGGCACGTCTTGTTAAAGCAGAGACCGTGTCCCCTTATTCCGGGATTCTCATCAATACGGGCGTGGGTAACCCAACCGCTTCTAGGACTCCTAGATTATAGGCAAGTCCAAACGGACACGGAGAGGATGCTTGATATTCACCCTCTTTATAAAGGGACAAGGATTTTATTTTTTCCCTCCCGTGCTCAATCGAATCCTTCCCCCACCTCAAGCTCAAACGCCCAAAGTTCAGGTCAAGTGCTCTGAACCTTCAGTCATGTCCGGATCTAGCCTTCAAGGCCGATGGGTGCCTTCCTCTGTCACGGAAGAAGACATCAAAAAGTTGAGGGAGGCCAGATATCTGACCGCTGAGATTTTGCATCGGCTGCCTCCCCGAGGGCAGGCCGTCCCCTCCCCCGAACCCAACGAGAACGTCGTGTTCGTCTCCCACTTCCTCCAGGGTCTAGGCCTTGCTCTGGATCCTTTCGTTAGGGGTTTGATGTTTTTATTATGGGCAAGACTTCCATGATCTAGCTCCGGACTCCTTTCTTCATATCACGACATTTATTGTCGTGTGCGAGGCCTTCCTCCGGGTTACCCCTCACTTTGGCCTATGGCTCAAGACCTTTGAAGTAAAGCCGAAGATGATTGAGGGGCAACATGCAGCGTGTGGAGGTGCCTCAATACGCAAGATGACGGGAGCTCCGTGGCCCAAAGGTTCCATCCCAGAGGTGTCTGAATTGTGGCAACAGGAGTGGTTCTACATCACGGCTCCTAGAAGTGCCAAGTGTGCGGCCGCCCCTGTTTTCTGTTCGGGCCCTCCACCACAACTGATGTCATGGATCAGCAGAGGTCTGAGCTGGGCTCCAGCCAAGGACGTGCCTATACTGCAAAGCCGCATTCGAGATCTCTTCAATGGAGATTTCAGTTTGGTTGCGGTAATACAAGTTATGCTGGTTCGTCAAGTCCAGCCTTGGAAACGCCGGCCCCTTCACTTGTGGGAGTTCAATCCCGAGGGACCGTGTGTCATTCAAAATTTTCTCGGCCTGACGCACGAGGAGATGTTCAAGTCATTCTTCGGACCTCAGGTAGAGTGTCCGGAAATCACCGAGGACGTGGGCTTGAGTAGTGACCGCGGCGCCGAACAGGTAAGGAATCTTCCAGCCGAACATACTATCTCTCCTTTGTTACAAAGTTATTTCTGAGAGTTCTCTTTTTGACCAGGACTGGCTAACAAAGGCGAAATTGATTCGGTGTTCGGCCCCCCTCCCTGAGGGTTTGGAAAATTCGGTATTGGAGAAGATGCTCCAGATCGCACATTGCCCGGAGCCCTTGAAGGAAGATACTATGGAGGATAATACGGGCGGACGCGGGCCCCCAATGCTGCCCATTCTAACCGAGGGAGCGAGCGTCTCCATGAAGGAAGACGACCGGAAGAGGAAAAGGACTGCACCCGGGGATTCGGAAGCCGAAGCTTCCAAACGGGAGAAGAAGTCTCCCACAGAGGGTCCTACCTTGGGGGGTGCTGTTGCCGCACAAAGTCCGTGGGGGGATCAATTCTCCCGCGAGTCGTAAGTGACCCGAAATACTTTAATAGTACATATATGCCATCTTTTTCTTCTGAGAAAATAACCACCGCATACATCTCTGCAGTTCAGGCCTTAGCCCCATTCAAATGAGCTCGTCTTCGGGGGATCTTCTTTCAGAGATGATGGAGAGCGAAATGCCTCCTCCGGACTCCTCTGCTCCGGAAGCGGGAGACCCTGAAGTGTCGTCACGGAGGGCCTCTCCGAGTCCGGTGAGGCCAGAAGATAATCCCATTGACCCCCGAAGCTCCCAGTGTCCGGCTCCTGAAGAGAGCAGACGAAAGAGTCCAGCACCGACTAGAGTGTGATCGGATGTTCTGAGGGAGTTGGTGGGGCGAGCGGCCATCTCAGATGAACACCGTGTGCTGATGAATACGGTGATGGAGAGAATCTCGTCCGCCGAAAGCGGATTGCATGAAGCTTTTATGAGTCTACTGACAGGCTTTGAGGTATGTAAAAGAATGTATGATAGTCCTGCACATGCTAGGTGTGCCCTGTGTAGATAGTAGCCCCTGAGACTCTGGTTGTCGTCGGAAACGATGATGAACAGAGGATCATATTCCCAGGTAATAACCATACTGCCTCTATGTGCAGGTGATGGAAGCTCCGGTGGCTAGCCGGACTAGCGAGTTTGCCCATTTAGAATGGCAGTTGGATGCGGCAGACGCTGACATCAAGCTTGTTAACAAAAGGCTTGACGAGGCACAGGGTAAGTGTCATTATCTGGTAAACGCCACATAGGAAGAGCAGCATGATGCCAGTATCTTTAATATGTTGTGACTGCAGATGGAGCTACCACTGTTGAAGCCTCGCGGGCAGAACTTGCCCGAGCCAAGGAACAAGCGAGGTTGGGTAATGTGGCTGCTTTGAAGGCGGCTGGCGAGCTTAAAGCCGAGAAGGCCGCGCATGGCGAGAGCCGAGATAAAATGGCCAAGATGGCCATAGAATTAAAAGCCGCCGCCGACCATTGCCGGGTTCTTGAAAAGGAAAACCTAGCAAAGGCATCGGACCTTGAGAAGGCTGCTGCGACGAGAAAAGACCTCCACTCTGCTATGTGGGCAAAGAAGGAGGAGCTGCAGGAAGCCGGGGATATTGTAGCTGGGAAATCCTTTATGTTGCGGAGGAAGTTCGGAGATCGACGGTATGCCCCTCTGGATCGGCTGTGGAGTTCGGAGGATGTATATATGGATTTGGCGGCGAGCGCTGCCGATGCGGCCAAGTACTTCTAGGGTCAGACGGACCGTGAAGTAGACTAGCTGTTTTGGAGACAATTCCATTCTCCCGAGCGTCCGCTTTCATTGACTGACCAATTAGCCGAATGGGCCGAACTGAATAGGTTGTCCGGACTCGCCATGAGGTCTGTTGTGGATCAGTTATGGCCAGAAAGGTCAAAACCAATCAGCTATTTCAGCTTGGTACAACAGTTCCTTGACGTGGTGCCGCGCATTAATGCAATGAAGAGGTCGGCATGCATAGAGGGTGCACGGATGGCCTTTGCCCGTGTTAAAGCATACTGGGCAGAGATGGATGCTACCACTGTTGCAGCGCGGGATTTGGCCATAGGCCGAATAGCTGCTGAGCACTACTGTCGGCGTTCTGGGAACGGGGGTCCCCAGACTTGCCTGCCTGCGGCCTGCGGCGTGGCTCAAATGGGGGCCCAGCACGGCCCATCTTCATCAACACAAGGCTCAAGACCATCGCGAGGGGCCGAGCCTCGCGGGGCGGACGACACGGCGCATCCTCAGGCGCAGCCTCATCAGGCTGGCTCGCGAGGAGGCAGAGATATCAAGGCAGGGTACCTCGCGAGGTGCCCATGATGTAAGCCATGACGACTCAAGGTGCCAGGCGGGCGTCAGCGCACGCAGCGTCCTTTTTTCCTCTTTGGTGCAAAGGGGGGCAAGCACAGCCGCGGAGTACCGAGGCATCAGGCAAAGGTTGCCATTTCGGTGCAACGAGACCAAGACCAGGAGGACTACGAGACGGAGGTCACCATGGAGCCCAGCACGGCGTCACCACAGAGCCTTTGGCAGGCGGAGACCAACTTTAGTCAGGATAAGTGTACTCGCTGTCCCCCTTCAAATTAGCCCGCCATTGTTGGCTCCCTTCCCGCTCATTATTTTGGAAGAGGACCAGGGCCTCTATAAATAGGACCAGCCACCCACATAGCAAGTGGTGGGTTCCAGACGGTCGACAAGAGAGAGAGAGAGAGAGAGAGAGAGAGAGAGGTGACTGAACTCCTCCTAGCAGTTCATCACCCCAACCAAGAACAGACCCTCGCGAGGCTGTTCTTCCTTGTATTGTTCATCGTCACCAGCCCCAGGAGGCAATCCACCAACCACACACTAGAGTAGGGTATTACACCACAACGGTGGCCCGAACCAGTATAAATCTTGTGTTCCTTGTGCAGTTCTTTTAGTAGTTTAGATCCTTGCGAGACGGAGAGGTAGAAGGCGTGATCTCCGCGCGCACCCCAGTGTTCGAACCTTAAGGGTCTGCCGGAACCCGTGATCCGACATTTGGCGCGCCAGGTAGGGGTGCGCCGGAATTCGTCTTCCACCACTCCGTGCCCCGTCGCGTCTTCATCACCATGCCCGGCGACCAGGAGGGCAACCCTGACCCATGGGCTGCGTGGCCCGCACGCGCGGAACCGCTCGCCTCGGGCGACCCCGCGCCCCAGGCAGCTCACGGTCCGCAGGGCGCTGCGGGCCGCGGGCGACGCGGATAGACTTCGACAACTCTTACGCTACGGCAGGCTCGGTCGGCAACAAGGGCCTCCAATCACGCCGCGACAACGACACCGTACACCCGCCGGGAGCAGGCGAACTCGAGGGCCGCGCTCATGGTGGCCCGAGAGCTGCTACGGTGCAGACTACTGGAGGGCAGCCACGACGTGCTGCTGGAATGAGTGGCGGAGCTCCTGGGCTTCGCCGCCTCAGGGGCTCACCCCTTCTCCACCCAGCTCCCATCTCAAGCCCAGGGCGACCCGCACGGGGGCTCCGCGCGCGCCCGCGGGCTCCAAGGCTACTCCGACACCAGTGAAGCTGTTAGCACCGGACCGGCGGCGGCGCTGCCCCCGCCCCCGGCCCGCGAAGAAGAAGGACTCAACGCGACCCGCGGCCCCAGTGGGCGGCCGCGCTGCCACCCCGCAGTGGACGTGACAGGCAGGACCGCGTGGCATGCGGGGCATCATGGCGTGGCATTCGGAATTACGGCGCCGGAGGAATATGTGCCGCTCATGATGGACCAAGGGCACCCTCACGAGAACGGACAAGGCTCGCTCCTCGGCCCAAGCCGGGGGGACGAGGCAACGGAAGCTGAGCCCTTCCAGGAGCTCTAGGACGAACCCGCCGGCCACGCTGGAGGCAACGATTATCGGGCACCACTGACTCTTCAGGGACAGGTACACGCTAACCATGGATTGGAGGAGGTGCAGGTCGCCGCGGCAGGCAGCTGCCCCGCTCCCACAGTCTGCTACCCCTCGGGAGGAGGGCGCAGGAGGCTGTAGGAGAGGGGCCGGGATCCGACATCACCACCGCGGCGTTCGGAGCAAGGCGTTCTCAGGAGGTAGGCCCTCTGCTGGGGAGGTGCCTCAGGGCCTGCCCCTGGCAGAGGACCCGTGGTCGTCGGGGGAACCGCTGGCGACCGCTCTACCCCATCGGGCGGCGTCCTGGGTTCCGGTCGTTGCTGATGGCACTAGAGTGTGGCGCAAGGCGGGGCCCTCGTCTGGCGATATGAAGCAAGGCCAGTACCTGTGAAGAAGGCCCGGTGCCTGTGAAGCTCGCCGCCCCGTGACACTTTCATGTAATAATGAGTGGGGTTGTACATGCCCCGGAGTCTCAGGGGTGCCGTCCTCAGGCCCTGGGGCTCCCTCCCACGCCCAGTGGACAGCACTTAGCTCCGCGCTGGTGAGAAGACGTCCAAGACTAGATTAGGTGCCGGACGCGGCCTTTTGTCTGCTTTCTTTGCCTTTCGCTTTGGCTGTATCTTTTCCCCCACTGGATTTAAGTTGGATTCGAATTTGAGATTTGCGTGTGTTCGGGGAAGGGGTGCTTTTTCTCGCTCGAGCCATTTCTCGCGTTCTGGTTACCGCTTCGCCACAGCTGCCTCCCCTCGCGAGCCCCTCGCGAGTCGGGTCAGGCCAGGCTCGTGCGCAGCCCAAACTGCCACTGTTGCTCCCCCTCGGGAGGATTTTCGGGTACCTGCGGAGGTTGTCCCGTTCAGAAAAGGCCCAGAGCCTGTGAAGCAAGGCGAGTGCCTGTGAAGTCATTGCGCTCAGGAAAAGGCCCGGAGCCTGTGAAGCAAGGCGAGTGCCTGTGAAGCTCTCGCGTTTAGGAAAAGGCCCAGAGCCTGTGAAGCAAGGCGAGTGCCTGTGAAGTCATTGCACTCAGGAAAAAGCCCGGAGCCTATGAAGCAAGGCGAGTGCCTGTGAAGCTCTCTCGTTCTGGAAAAGGCCCAGAGCCTGTGAAGCTCTCTCGTTCTGGAAAAGGCCCAGAGCCTGTGAAGCAAGGCGAGTGCCTGTGAAGCTCTCGCGTTCTGGAAAAGGCCCAGAGCCTGTGAAGCAAGGCGAATGCCTATGAAGCTCTCGCGTTCTGGAAAAGGCCCGGAGCCTGTGAAGCAAGGCGAGTGCCTGTGAAGCTCTCGCGTTCTGGAAAAGGCCCAAAGCCTGTGAAGCTCTCGCGTTCTGCAAAAGGCCCAGAGCCTGTGAAGCAAGGTGAGTGCCTGTGAAGCTCTCACGTTCTGGAAAAGGCCCGGAGCCTGTGAAGCAAGGCGAGTGCCTGTGAAGCTCTCGCGTTCTGGAAAAGGCCCAGAGCCTGTGAAGCAAGGCGAGTGCCTGTGAAGCTCTCGCGTTCTGGAAAAGGCCCAGAGCCTGTGAACCAAGGCGAGTGCCTGTGAAGCTCTCACGTTCTGGAAAAGGCCCAGAGCCTGTGAAGCAAGGCGAGTGCGTGTGAAGCTCTTGCGTTTAGGAAAAGGCCCAGAGCCCGTGAAGCAAGGCGAGTGCCTGTGAAGCTCTTGCGTTTAGGAAAAGCCCCGGAGCCTATGAAGAAGGCGAATGCCTGTGAAGTCATTACGCTCGGGAGAAGGCCTAGAGCCTGTGAAGAAGGCCAACGCCTGTGAAGTTTCTCATCAGCAACGACCTCACATCCTGAGGACCCATCTAGAGAACACCCAAGGCGTCGCTCCCTCCTACAGGCCGCCTCGGAGCCAGTGTGGAGCAAAGGTAAACCAGCCCACTGTCAGACACGCGCGCAATTTGACCACTACTGATATGATGGACACAAGTTTTTACATGAGGGGCTTCCCCTCCCAAAATTCTCTCACGACCATCAGGCCAAACACCTGAGTTCTATTCATGCAGGATAAAAGATAGGAATAGTACATGGTTAGTCTAACAAATCCCCCAACGCATCCTCGGGGGCGCCTCCCGAGCTGTCGCTGGCATCACTGAACTCGCCTTCGTTGTCTGCGCCACCACCAGTGGCGTCGGGGCCATCCACCACACCGCCCTCGTCGGCAGCCACGATCACGTCATCATCATCCGAAGTGAAGGCTCGGACGAGAGCGTCCATGTTGTCCTCCACCCAACCCGCCAGGTCGCCTCGAACGGTCTGAGGAACTAGGGCGATGGCAGCATCAAAGTCGAAGTGGGGATCCATGTCCTAGAGATGGCTGAAGACACGGGAAAAGGCGCGCTTGAGCAAGGCGCGGCTCCTCTCCTCCACCAACCTGTCGGCCCTGACCGACCGTGCCTCCAGCTGCGTCACCACAGTGGTGAAGAACTGCAGGTTACCGACATAGTTGATCGCGTGCGGCTCGCCGACGGCTGCCTCACACATGTTGCCCAAGGCCACATTAGCCCTCTCCCTGAGCGTGGCGAGCATGGGACCGTGCGCGTGCTCCAAGATTCGCCGCTGGCGTATTTCGTCGGCATTCTGACGCTCAACGGCCTCAGCCTCTTCCATCTACTGGCGGAGACGGAGCACCTCGGCTTGGGAGGCGGCCAACTCCTTCTGCGCTGCCTCAAGGGCGGCTCGGGAGGCGTCGGCCCGCCGTGTCGCCTCGTACCGTTGGGCCCTCAGGGCTGCGGTTCTGCCCTCAGCTTCGACCCGGATCATCCCCAGCTTCCCCTCGAACTCACGCTCGAGGCCTTGGCGCGCCGTCACCACCCGACGACAAACCTCCTCCAGGACACACGCTTCCCGCGCAGGGACATCGTCTTCCGCCTACGTCACTAGGCGCTCCCTCGTCTCCAGCCGCTCGGACTCACGGGTGCGTTCGGCGGCTTCCAGCACCAACACTTCCTCGCGCTTCTGGAGCTCGGCTGGGTCGCCGGAAGCCACCCGCATCGACGCAAGAGCCAGCTCGCGCAGCTCCACTTGCTCCTCCAGTGAGTGGCACCGGGCCAGGAGCTCGCGAGCCCGCTCCTCCGCTGCCTCTCGCCACCCGTTAGCTCTCTGGGCCTCCTCGATGGCCTGGGAATGGGCCACTCGAGAGGCTTCCAGCGACGCCTTCGCCTCTTCATCATCGAGGTCACGCTGACGACGTGCGAGGGCGATGGCGGCCTCCGGCTCGCGCCTCCCTATGGCCAGGCGCAGGCCCTCGGCCTCCAGGCGAGCATCTTTGTCAGCAAGCTCCACCCCAAGCAAGTCCACCGCATCGGCTGCTCGTCGCAGGAACACTTGGCGGCGAGCGCGGAGCTCCCGGGCGCGCTCAAGCACGTCCTCCACGCCATCATCCGCCCCAAGCAAGCGCCAGGGGCCGCGAATCATCGCTCCTCCTCCGGGCAGGGGGCTGGGGGCTGGCGCCCTCGCGACGGTCGGGCGCGCCGCATCAGAAGCCCGGCCTAGGGCCAGCCCGTCTCTAGATGAGGGGCGCAGGAGGCGCCTCAACCAGTCGCAGTCCCCAACCAGACGGGAAGCCCATGGCAGACTGGCTATTCCCTGAGAGGGTCCGCAAAGGAGGAGCGCGGGGAATGAAGGGCCGTGGTGCACCTCGGGATGGTCCACCCCTTCAGACGCCCTCACCACGAGGGCAGAGCTGCTCGGAGCATTGGAGGACGGTAGAGGAGACAAAGCCAAGGGAGGTGGCACCTCGGCGACTGTCGCGAGCTCAGTCAGAAGGGGCCTACGGAGCAAGGATCAGCGAAAGCAACAAGAGGATCAGGAGCCAGAGAGGAAGAAGACTCACTCGTTAGTAGCAAAGTACTTCCGGCGCTTCAGCAAGCGGCAAGGGAAGTCATCACCCAGGGCCTCCCTTTTTCTCCGGAGGGCCTCAATGTCCACAAGGAAGCGGCCCAGGAGAGGTGCACAGGAATCAACCTGCGAGGAGGACGAAGCACCGAGGCGACCTGCGTCGAGGACGCATGCCTGACGCGCACAGTCAGTCGCCTCGCCAGAAGGCGCGGCCGGGGGCTCAAGAGCCTCGGCCCTAAGCGTCGGAAGCGGCCCCACCACACCCGCAGCCTCGGCGGCACGGGCCTCAGGAGCTGCCCCATCAAGAACACCGCCAGGTGCGGTCACCTAGTCAGTAACTCTCTCGACCCCCAATGTCTCCTACCTCCCTGCTCCACCACTCGAGGAGGATTCACCTGGACCAACCGGAAGGGCAGTCACCGCCACAGGGTTCCCGCGAGGCCCTTGTAGACCGACAGGATGTAGCCCCCACTCGTCAAAGGAGGGCATCTGCCTCACGAAGTCATCCTTGTTCTGGCAGAGGTAAAGTAGAGCTCCTCCCCGCTGGATACTGCCGGGGTTGTGGTCGCCAGTCAGGACCAAGAGCATCGTCCTTAGCGCCGCGGGCGTCAAGTCTTCTTCCTGAAGCCTCATGTGATCACCAAGCCCGCTGAAGGCCCACATTCGACGAGAATGGCGCTGGAGAGGGGCAATGCAGCGCAGCAGGAACTCCTTCACCACCTTGGGCGCTGTCACATTGAGCGATCTCAAGAACGTGAAGCGGCGCCAGACGAAGGCGAGCCGAGGGCTCTTGAGTGTCTCCTGGCTCTAGCCTGAATTAGGTACAGCAGGCGAAGTTGGCTTTGCCAGCCGAGGGCTGGGCACCCCGACATCGACGTACAACCACCGTTCGCGGAACCTAGCTGCAGGCGGAGGGAGCTTGAAGTCAATACCCGAAGCCGCAGTCTCGGGCGCGGTGACGAAGCTCACGCACGCCGAGCATTGAGTTGGGTCGGCAAGGCGCAAAGAGAAGAAATGGCGCAGCAAGGCAACAGAAAGAGGGATGCCCACCAGCGCCTCGCAGACAAAAGCAAAGACCGAGAGGAGGGCAATGGATTCAGGACCCAGATGCATCATGTGGATCTGGTAATGGGAGAAGACGGTGTTGAAGAAATCGGAGAAAGGGGGAACCAGACCCGCCCACAAGGCATCGGCAAAGCAATGAACCTCGGTGATTATCCTGTCAGTGGGGAAGTGAGACGTAGGCCAGGCCGTCGTCCTCTCGCACTCGTTGAAGACGGTGGCCAGAGCCAGGCTGAGCTTATCCAGGCACTCCAGATTGAGTATGATTGAGCGGTGGACGGCGGGGGCCACCGGCAGCGGCGGGTGAGATGGAGACGCGGGCTTCTTCCCTTTCTCTTTCCTCGTCGGAGCCATGGCGGTGGACAGGAAAGGGGGAGATCCGAGATTGGATTGAAGGCGGGAGCAGGCGTTCGAAGGAAGGAAGAACAGGGGACGCTCAAGCAACAGGAAGGGGAGCGGCTGTGTGCAACAAACAAGTCCACCTAGCAAGGCGCATAATAAGGAGGCGTGGGGGGAACAGTGCCGCCCACGTCCCATCGACCGCCACGCGGCGCCCAAGGCCGCAGGCTGTTAGGGCCCGTGGCGCTTCACCCTTGCCCTTTCGCCTCTCGGCATGGCCAAGTCCATGCGCGCCTTGGGCCCGGGGGCTACTGTCGGTGTTCTCGGAACGGGGGTCCCCAGACTTGCCTGCCTGCAGCCTGTGGCGTGGCTCAAATGGGGGCCCAGCGCGGCCCATCTTCATCAACACAAGGCTCAAGACCCTCGCGAGGGGCCAAGCCTCGCGGGGCGGACGACACGGCGCATCCTCAGGCGCAGCCTCATTAGGCTGGCTCGCGAGGAGGCGGAGATATGAAGGCAGGGTACCTCGCGAGGTGCCCATGACGTAAGCCATGACGACTCAAGGTGCCAGGCGGGCGTCAGTGCGCGCAGCGTCCTTCTTTCCTCTTTGGTGCAAAGGGGGGCAAGCACAGCCGCGGAGTACTGAGGCATCAGGCAAAGGTTGCCATTTCGGTGCAACGAGACCAAGACCAGGAGGACTACGAGATGGAGGTCACCATGGAGCCCAGCACGGTGTCACCGCAGAGCCTTTGGCAGGCGGAGACCAACTTTAGTCAGGATAAGTGTACTCGTTGTCCCCCTTCAAATTAGCCCGCCATTGTTGGCTCCCTTCCCGCTCAATATTTGGGAAGAGGACCAGGGCCTCTATAAATAGGACCAGCCACCCACATAGCAAGTGGTAGGTTCCAGACGGTCGACGAGAGAGAGAGAGAGAGAGAGAGAGAGAGGTGACTGAACTCCTCCTAGCAGTTCATCACCCCAGCCAAGAACAGACCCTCGCGAGGCTGTTCTTCCTTGTATTGTTCATCATCACCAGCCCCAGGGGGCAATCCACCAACCACACACTGGAGTAGGGTATTACACCACAACGGTGGCCCGAACCAGTATAAATCTTGTGGTCCTTGTGCAGTTCTTTTAGTAGTTTAGATCCTTGCGAGACGGAGAGGTAGAAGGCGTGATCTCCGCGCGCACCCCAGTGTTCGAACCTTAAGGGTCTGCGGAACCCGTGATCCGACAACTACTTTGTAGAAGTTCTTGAGGGTGCTCGTTTGATAGAGACCCAGTGCTCAAAAAATATTATGTTTGAGTGATATGTAATCTCATTGTAAGCGAAATGCTTTTATAAATTTTTATAAGGCTATTTTTATACTTTTGCCTGAAAGTAATATGATGCCTCCTGGGTGGCCGTTTATGTATACATGTGTATAACCTGAAAGATTGCAGCCGTCGGCTTCAACCCCCACGCATATAATGCGGAGGTGCTCGCAAAAAACATGCGTTCACACTTAACCCAATGTCTTGGTCCTATTAAGGAGGTGATAGCGGAGCGAGCGAGGCAACCGGACTATAATGCTTTAGCACTTTCACTTAGCCATAGGAGTTTGATAGTGGGGCTACTAAATAGCCCCTGGTGGCTCCGCACTCTCCCGATCCCGGGGTGTGTACATGCCTGGCCGGAAAATGGCCCTTCGTTAAGGCAGAGGAATTCTAACGTTCCAACAAGTCATCGAGTGGTTGACCAGTCTCACGCTATATCATGACAGTCAGTTTTCGGCTTTCTCTACTGAGGTGCTTGTCCGGATGAACCAGGGCACAATCGCAGTAGTTCTCCTGGTTGTACCTTAGCCGGTAAAGCGGAATGTAAGGCACCAAAACACAGGAGCCGGGCAAACCCAACATTTGACCAAAGACAATGATTCGGAGCTGATGCATATAGGGCCAAACTCGCGACGCCGAACACTCCCTAAGGTATTCGGTCTTTGTGGTATAAACCGGGCCTAAATAATGGCCTTTGTAAGAAGCCCCTTGTGTCCAGGTACGTGCATTATTCTGGCGTTGCCACATGCCAAGACGTCAGCATCCCTCTCAATGGTGGATATGTATCAACAAGAGACAGTACAAAAGGTTTACGCATGGTCTTAATCTAAAAAGAATCCTTGGAGCGGGTCCCTGCTGCACGTCTGCGCCTGTGTCTCTGTTCTGCCGTATCCTGGACGGGTGTAGCACGATGATCGTCTGTAAAAGAGAGGAATTTAGGTGAAAAAGTTGTGCAAAAAGATAGTTTTTAAAGAAACCATGTATAATTCAAGATGAGAAGAAATTGCCACTTGTCTGCGCGCGTTGAGCCCCTTGTATGGACAAATAGGGGTCTGACCATTTATTAGGTATAAATAGCGGCGCCGGACTTGATTAGTTGTGTCTGAGGTCTTGACGACCTATTGAATGCTTTCACTGGTCCGGGCGCCTTTAGTGTGCAGCTGCCAAGGCAGCCGCACTCTCTTCGGCGCGCAGAGATTGCTTGATATTTCCGTTCACTGAAATGATGCCACATGGACCGGGCATCTTGAGTGTGAGGGAGGCGTAGTGTGGTATTGCATTAAAGCGAGCGAAAGCTTCACGTCCGAGTAGTGCTTGATAGCCACTTTGGAACGGAGCGATGTGGAAGGTTAATTGCTTGCGACGGAAGTTATCGGGGGAGCCAAATATAACTTGTAGTAGGAGGGAGCCCATACAACGAGCCCCTGGGCCTGGCGTTTCTCCTTTAATGGTAGTATTGCTATGGCAAATTTTTGTTGGGTCTAACCCCATCCTGCGGATTGTATCCTGATATATTAGGTTCAGGTTGCTGCCACCGTCCAACAAGACTCGTGTGAAGTGATATCCGCCAATTACTGGGTCTAATACCAGGGCAGCCCATCCTGCGCATCGGATACTTGCTAAGTGTTCGTGATGGTCGAAAGTGATCGGTTGAGACGACCAGTGGCAGGACTTCGCGGTGACAGGCACTTGGGTATATTTTCCTGGGAGTGTCGTGTTGTTTTTTCTCTTGATCACGTGTAACACGTTTACTGTTTTGACTTCTGGTGGAAATTTCTTTTGTTCCCCAATGTCTTGTTTGGGAGGCTCGTCCTCGTCTTCACTTGGTGTATCCTCCCCCTTGTGTACGGCGTTGAGCTTGCCGGACTGCTTGAAGACCCAACATTCTCTGTGGGTATGATTAGCGGGTTTACCAGGGGTACTATGGATCTGACATACTTGGTCCAGAATTTTGTTGAGGCTGGACAGTTCATCCCTGGTGCCTTTAGAGGGCGGCTTTTGACCTGGCCGAGAGCTTTTGAATCCGGCGTTTACTGCCGTGCCCTTCGTGCTATCTTCTTTATTCCGGCGTTTGTTATTGTTGTTGCGCCGTGATTTCCCGTTTCCATCTCTAACTTCAGATGTACTGGGGTCGCTGGTGCTGCATCTGGATAGCCAGCTATCCTCACCCGTGCAAAAGTGGGTCATGAGGCTTGTTAATGCGGCCATCGTTCTCGGCTTATTTGGCCGAGGTGTCTGGCAAGCCATTCGTCACGGACACTATGCTTAAAAGCTGCCAAGGCTTCAGCGTCCCGACAGTCAACAATCTGGTTCTTTTTAGTAAGAACCTGTTCCAAAGCTTTTGGGCTGACTCTCCGGGCTGTTGAGTTATATGACTCAAATCGTCCGCATCCGGAGGTCGGACATAAGTCCCTTGAAAATTTGCCCGAAAGGCGTCTTCGAGCTCTTCCCAACTTCCAATGGAGCTCTCGGGGAGGCCTTTAAGCCAGTGAGGAGCTGGCCCTTTGAGCTTGAGGGGTAAGTACTTGATGGCGTGGAGATCATCTCCTCGAGCCATATGGATATGAAGGATGTAGTCCTCAATCCAGACCCCAGGGTCTGTGGTTCCTTCGTATGTCTCTTTGTTTACAGGTTTGAATCCCTTTGGAAATTCATGGTCCAGCACCTCATCGGTGAAACATAGAGGGTGTGCGGCACCCCTGTAGCTGGGTGTACAACGTTGTTCGGATGTTTGTTGTGTTGCATTGTATGCTGGGGCGCGCTTGCGTGGTCCATAGATGGATCTTGTTGCACCGTCCTTTGGGTGCGAGCCCTCGCATGGGTCGTGTGTTGTATTGTGAGTGGCGTTGTATGCCGCTCTGTGTGGGTAGAGGGGTCGTCTATCCGGCCAGGTGGCTGGTTTGATATTTGGTTGTGGGAGGTCTGAGGCCTCCTCATCGAATTCAGGTAGCAGTTTCCGCTTTGGGTAGCTCTTGGAGGGGCGATTGTCGCCGTACCTCGCCGCTGTGTTGAGTATTTTACTCCAGCTGATTTGGAGTGTGTCTTGCGCAGCCTTGAGCCTTTGCCTCTGCTTTTTAAGACTCCTCGCAGTGGAAACAAGCCTTTTACGGGCATTCTGCTGCTCCAGGTGCCTGTACGGTGTTATGTCGTCCGGACCATTATCCTTGATAGAATTTGTTTGTTCGGTTTGATTATCCGGATTTCCGTTGTCCGGCAGCGGTTCGCCCTGCTCCAGCGCTGGGTTTGTGTGATCGTTATTTCTATCGAGGCGGGATTTGGGGCGGCGTTTGCGTCGCCGCTTTGACTGCTTTTCGAGGGAACAAGCCTTCGGTGCGTCCTCCCGCTCCTCGTCGTCATCTTTTGCTGCGTCCAACATGTATACGTCATATGACAAGGTGGCTTTCCAGGGCCCAATAGGCGCTGGTTCTTCATTGTCTCCTTCATCGGCATCCATACCGTCGGTCTTCGGAGTCGAAGTCGAGCATGTCGGTTAAATTGTTGACAGTGGCTACAAAGTGGGTGGTGGGTGGGCTTTGAATTTCTTCATCATTCGTATCCCAACCTTGCTGAAGGTAGTCCGGCCAGGGCTCTCCTGATAAAGAGACAGACTTTGGTGTCTTCAGAATATCGCTGAAAGGCGAGTGCTGAAAGATGTCTGCGGCAGTAAACTCCATGATCGGTGCACGATCGGATTCGATCGGCAGGGGCGCGGAGGGTTCAGAGTCCGGAGAGGAGTCCGGCTCCTTGGAGTCATGAGTCTCGCGGAGTGTGGGGCTGGTGTTTGGCTCGACCGCCGTTGGGATCGCAGCTCCCGAGGTGGCGTCCAACCACCCATCCTCGATCGGCGCAGTTGGCTCCGAATTACGGGTCGAAGCCGATGCGGGTGCGGCCTCCAGGGTACTGTTTGGCGGCAGAGCTAGATCATGCCCGTCGTGATAGTGCGGCGCGCTTGGCAGTGGCTCGACTCCGTCGAGGATCAAGTCCCCGCGGATGTCAGCCATGTAGTTTAAACTTCCAAACCTGACCTGACGGCCAGGGGCGTAGCTTTCGAGCTGCTCCAGATGGCCAAGCAAATTAGCCCACAGTGCAAAGCCGCCGAAGACAGAGATCTGTCCGGGAGACAAGTTGCACCCTGGACCGCATAACTATCGATGATAGTAGGAGCCATAAAGCCTGACGGCGACGACACAGAGGAACTCTCAATGAAAGCACCAATGTCAGTGTCAAAACCGGCGGATCTCGGGTAGGGGGTCCCGAACTGTGCGTCTAGGCCGGATGGTAACATGAGGCAAGGGACATGAAGTTTTACCCAGGTTCGGGCCCTCTTGATGGAGGTAAAACCCTACGTCCTGCTTGATTAATATTGATGATATGGGTAGTACAAGAGTAGATCTACCACGAGATCGGAGAGGCTAAACCCTAGAAGCTAGCCTATGGTATGATTGTTGTTCTGTATGTTGTCCTACGGACTAAAACCCTCCGGTTTATATAGACACCGGAGAGGGTTAGGGTTACACAAAGTCGGTTACAATGGTAGGAGATCTACATATCCGTATCGCCAAGCTTGCCCTCCACGCCAAGGAAAGTCCATTCCGGACACGAGACGAAGTATTCAATCTTGTATCTTCATAGTCCAGGAGTCCGGCCGAAGGTATAGTCCGGCTATCCGGACACCCCCTAATCCAGGACTCCCTCAATTACCCTGCCCCCTGCCTGAAGATCCTACAAATGCTCTCCTGATGGAGATGCTGGTTTCGGCACCTTATGAGGTGCCGGTGAAGAAGGCCAAGAAGAAGGCCGCGGGGACCCGAAAGGGTCTCCGGCGCAAGGTTGTATTGGACTCGCCGTCCGATAACTGCGACGCGCCCTCCTCCCATGAAAACGAGGAGGGGGAAGAGGAAAGTCCCCCCTAGCCGGGGGAGACTAGAAAAGGAAGGCCGACCCAACCGAGGAGGCCGAAGGGTCCAAGAAGGGCAGGACCCTCCCTCCGGACTGCTCCACGACGGCCGCCTACAGCGGCGACGAGTGGCTACCCAGGGTCAAGCCCCTGGTGAAGTCGTAAGTATCCGGACACCATAGTAATTCATGGTATGTTTTATTACACTGCTTCTCCTCATGCCGAACATGATTGCAGTCCGTTCTGAGGTCATCTTGACGCACCTTCGCCGAGCGGTTCGTTGGACTCGTTGGATATGAACATCGGTTCTCTTCCGACCGCCTCCACCCCTTGCCCTGTGGACAATGTCGAGGTGTTTTCTAAACAGGCACTGGGCCAAGGGGAGGTAGTCCTGGAGGCACCTCGAGGTGATCTTCCGGACCCTGGGCGTAACAGGAGCAGGACTCCCATGGGCTCCAGGTTCGGCCCCTAGCCGAACACTACACCGGAATCTTTGGTGGTTCCAGACTCCGGCGGGCGACCCCCCATTAAGGGGGGCAAGCCGCCCGTGCCGGTGTCCTCTATCTACCCAGAGGCACCAGAAGACTTGCTGGAAGCGCTTCGCGGCGCTTCCATCGACGAAGAGCACCGCACTATCATGAGTGCGGTGATGGAGAAAGTTCAGTCCGCAAAAAACAGACTGACCGAAGCATGCGCCAGCCTCCTTACAGGCTTTGAGGTAAGCAATCAAAATCTAAGAAAATATTACCGCATAGATAGTAGCCCCTTATTCTCTATTCGGCGTTCGAGAAGAAAGGCCGAATAGAGGATCAAATGATGACTCTGCAGTCTAACCAGAAAATATCTATGTGTATGTGCAGGATTCACTGCTGGCCGCTGTCGCACGTACTGCGGAGGTCTCTGCACTGAAGCAGGACCTGGAGTGGTCCGAGAACGAGCTCGGCCTTACCAAGAGGCAGCTCGAGGAGAGCAAAGGTAAGCAATACCTTGTCTACGCTTTTTGTAAAAAGGAAGTGCGGTTGTAAAATAATAGGATCATCATGAATTTGCCAGGGGCCACGACCGAGGTGGCGACCCTGAAGAAGGCGTTGTCCGAGGCCGAAAACAAAACGGCCAAGGAGCGCCTTGAGCGGGAGAAGCAAGAAGCCCGAGTGGGCGAGGTGCAGCAAGAGCTCGAGGCTCTCGCCAAGAAACACGAGTCCTTGGAGCTTGACTCTAAGACGCGAGAGTCCCAGCTTGAGAAGGCGCTCGAAAGTGCCCGGAGCACCAAGGCTGAAGCCCACAAGGCCATCTAGGAGATTGATGCGGTGAAGAAGATAGCAGCGGGTAAGGAAATTATTATGCAAAGCAAGCATGTGAAGGAAACTTTCCTTTTTCTTACCCGAGTTCAGATCTCTCCAGGAGCGTTCACAGATCTTCCCCGCAATGTACTGGATGCCACGGAGTTTTACCGAGCTGAGGAGGGGAGCTCGACGGAAAAGTTGTTCTGGTCTCAGTATACTGGAACCGAACACCCGGTGCCCTTGAGAGACCAGTTGAAGCAATTGGTCGAGCTTCACAAGGCGGCCAAACAGGCCATGAGGGGCCTTATAGTCCGGATGTGGCCTGGCGAGCCCCTAAACGACAGCTACTTCGGACTGGTGAGGCGGCTCGTGGACACCTGCCCACGGCTTGAAGTCATAAAGAGGCTCGTCTGCGTCGAGGGTGCGCGCAGGGCTTTTGCCCGGGCGAAGGTGCACTGGGCGAAGCTGGACGCCATGAAGCTGGTGAAGGAGGGGCCGCCAGAGGGCAAGGAGCATCGCTGCCCCGAAATATATTATGAGAGTGTCCTGAAGGGTTCCCGCCTTGTGGCGGATGAATGTGCCAGGGATGTAATTTTTGAATGAACATGCTCATGTGATCCTGTAATATGAAACGAATTCATTTGCCCCATGCGACGCTTTTTTATTAATTTAAAATATTACCTTCTGTACGACCGTTTAAAAATCTGAGAGTTGGCCAGTCGTCGGCTTCTGCCCCCATGTAACTAGTACTGGGGTGTTCGGGATAAACCTAAGCACTCTTTACCCCAATTTTGGGTCCTTCAAGGGAGGTGTTCAACGCAACGAACCAGGCAATCGAACTATAAGGCTTTATCACTCTCACTTAGCCATAGAAGTCTACAATTTTAAATTTTGGCGAAGCCCCTAGTATTCGGAAGGCCGAATTTGGGGCGCTATACATGCCTAAGCGGAAAAAGTCTTTAAGGACTTGAGACCTCTCGAACAGCAACAAGTCTCTCGCCTTATCATGATAGTCAGTTTTTGATTTTCTCTACTGAGGTGCTCGTCCGGAAGAACCGGGACACAATCGCAGTAGTTCTCCCACCGCTACCTTAGCCGATATAGCGGAACGTAAGGCACCAAAGCATGGGAGCCGGGCAAACCCAACTGTTGACCCAAGACATGATTCGGAGTTGATGCATATAATGCTATAAGTTCAGGGTGCCGCACTGTCGAAAGTGTTCGGACTTCTTGCGCCGTATTATGGGGTAAACGAAAGCCCCTGGCGTACTGACCATACCAGAATTTGCGGGTGCAGATTGTCGTAAATGGACATATAAGAGAAAGAAAATATGAATAATGCAAGAATAGACTAATGCTATGCATTGTTATTTAAATAATACATCGAAACGTATTCGTACAAGTAGTGCAATAAGCAGAAAGTAGGACCATTCGAAATGTCCTATCCAAGGGCAAGCTGCGTATGGATAGTAGAAAGCGGGTATTATTATTAGAGACCACCTGGGGGTTCCCGTGTACATCTTAGCTTCTTGCCGCCTTGGTTGTTCCTTCCCGTAATGTGTCCGGCAATCGTACTGCCAGAAAGGGCTTCCAGAAAGTTAGGCCCTAAAAGAGAAAAGAAATGGTAAAGATATATAGCCCCTAGGACGGTTAAGCCGCATTGCGGGACGTGCCCTGATCGTGCCCCCGCCTATTTCCATGGTATTTTCAGTGCATAATTATGTACGCGCGGCACAGATTTCGTCGCTTGACTGGGACCGGGACGGGGGCCGAATTGCTAGGCGAGCTCTAATCGTGCTAGGCGATCCTGTTGCAGTTTACTCTGGACACGCTTGAAGTTGTTCGGGGGCTGTATCGCCGAATTAGTGGTTTGCCTTGAAAGGCTGCTTTGTGCTTCTGCTGCGAGGGCCACAGTGTGCTCTTCCGTGCGGAGCGAGCGTTCTGTGTTTCCATTCACCGTTATGACCCCCCAAGGTCCTGTCATCTTGAGCTTGAGGTATGCGTAATGCGGTACTACACTGAATTTTGCAAATGCAGTTTGTCCGAGCAGTGCATGATAGCCACTTCGAAATGGGACAATGTCGAAGATTAACTCCTTGCTTCGGAAGTTGTCCGGTGATCCGAAGACCACTTTCAGTGTGATTGAGCCCGTGCAATGGGCCTCTACACCTGGGATGACGCCCTTAAAGGTAGTTTTGGTGGGTTTGATCCTCAAGGGATCGATGCCCATTTTTCGCACTGTGTCCTGATAGAGCAGGTTCAGGCTACTGCCGCCGTCCATAAGGACTTGAGTGAGGTGAAATCCATCGATGATGGGGTCTAGGACCAGTGCAGCGGATCCGCCATGACGGATACTAGTGGGGTGGTCCCTGCGATCAAAGGTGATCGGGCAAGCAGACCATGGGTTGAACTTTGGGGCGACGGGCTCCATCACATAGACGTCCCTTAGTGCATGCTTCCTCTCCCTCTTAGGAATGTGGGTTGCGTATATCATGTTCACTGTCTTCACTTGTGGGGGGAATCCCTTCTGTCCTCCCGTGTTCGGCGTCCGGGGCTCCTCCTCGTCATCACTATGCAGCCCCTTGTCCTTGTTTTCGGCACTTAACTTGCTGCCTTCTTGAACACCCAGCATTCTCTATTGGTGTGATTGGCTGGCTTGTTGGGGGTGCCGTGGATTTGACACGAGCGATCCAGTATGAGATCCAAACTGGACGGAGACTTGATTTGTTACGACGTTGTCTGCCGTTGGCATCTTTGGAATCCGAAGTTCCCGGATTCCTCGATGTGTTATTGCTGCGAGCCAGCCAGCTATCCTCGCCCACGCAAAAGCGGGTCATGAGTGTCGTGAGGGCTGCCACAGACTTCAGTTTCTCCTGGCCAAGGTGGCAGGCAAGCCACTCGTCACAGACGTTGTGCTTGAATGCCGCTAGGGCCTCTGCGTCTGGACAATCGACAATTTGTTTTTTCTTAGTCAGGAACCGAGTCCAGAATTGTCAGGCCGATTCCACTGGCCGCTGAGTTATATGGCTCAAGTCATTAGCATCCGGTGGTCGCACATAAGTGCCCTGGAAGTTGTCAAGGAATGCGTCTTCCAGATCCTCCCAACTACCGACGGAGTCTGCTGGCAAGCTATTCAGCCAATGCTGAGCTGGTCCTTTGAGTTTTAGTGGGAGGTACTTGATGGCATGTAGATCATCACCGCGAGCCATGTGGATGTGAAGGAGGAAATCCTCAATCCATACAGCGGGATCTGTTGTACCATCATATGATTCGATATTTACGGGTTTGAAACCCTCCGAGAATTCGTGATCCATAACTATCAGTGAAGCATAGGGGGTGTGCGGCGCCTCTGTGCCGGGCTATATCACGTCGCAGTTCATATGAGTCTTGTCTGCTGTATTCGGCCCGGCCGGATTTGCTTTTGGTGTATCCGGCGCGATGATCATCGTCCCGTGTTGGCGCGCGTGCCCGTGACCCGTATATTGACCTTGCAAGTTTTGCCTTACTGTCCAATACGTCTCGCAAGTCCCTTGTGCTGCCCCAGGCCTTGGTATTTTTGATTGAGTGGCGGCGGGGTGCAGGCTGAACTTCAGGCTGAAACGCCTCTCTGGCTTGGCCATGCAGTGGCCTGTCAGCCGCATCGTACACTGGTGAATGAGGTTTCAATGCTTCCTCCTTGAGGTGAGGTAGCAACCTGTGTTTTGGGTAACTCTTGGAGGGGCACTCGAGTTCATATTCCTTGGCCACAAGGACTTCAGTCCATCTATCTGCTAGCAAGTCTTGATCAGCTTGAAGTTGTTGTTGCTTTTTCTTTAGGCTATTTGCTGTGGCCATAAGCCGGCGCTTGAAGCGCTCCTGCTCAACGGGGTCCTCAGGCACGATAAATTCTTCGTCGCCGAGGCTCGTCTCGTCTTCGGAGAGAGGCATGTAATTGTCCTCCTCCGGTTCTCCTTCTGCTGACTGCTATGGAGGGCTAGCTTGTTCATCCTCCAGCTCTACATCATGCTGGAGGGGATTGTGGTTGTCTTCGGCACTATCCATAGTGTTATTATCTCCTATGCCGGTACCACTACTTTTGCTGTGGTGGGACTTAGAGCGGCGCTGCTGACGTCGGCGCTTGGGTTGCTTCTTGGAGGGGTCATCCTCCGTTGTCTCATCGCAATTGCCTTCTTTAGGGGTGTCCACCATGTATATGTCGTATGATGAGGTAGCGGTCCAGCGCCCTGTGGGCGGTGGTTCCTTCTCGTCTCCTGCATCGTCTTCCATACCGTCGATGTCTTCGGAGTCGAAGTCGAGCATGTCGGTTAAATTGTCGACAGTGGCTACTAAGTGGGTGGTGGGTGGGCAGCGAATTTCTTCATCGTCTGCATCCCATTCTAGCTGGACATAGTTCGGCCAAGGTTCTCCTGACAGGAAGAGAGACCTTAATGAATTTAGCACATCGCCGAAGGGTGAGTGCTGAAAGATATCCGTGGAGGTGGACTCCATGATCGGCGCCCAATCGGATTCGATGGGCACGGATGTAAGTGGCTCGGAGTCCATGGACGGAGGTGAATCCTGTGGTTCGGCGACACGGCTCTCGTAAGGGGGGGGGGGTGAGGTCAGTATCCGGCACTATCGCCATAGAGAGTGCGGCCTCCATGGCGAGGTCTATCCCTCTGCTTTTGGATGATGCGATTTGCTCCGGATTGACGGCCGGAGTAGTTGCAGATGCGATCTCCCGAATATTGTTCGACGGTGGAGTTACGTCATGCTCGTCATGACTGTGCGGCGCACCTGACATGGGCTCGAATCCGTCGAAGATCAAGTCTCCGCGGATGTCGGTAGTGTAGTTTAAGTTTCCGAACCTGACCTGATGGCCAGGGGTGTAAATCTCGATCTGCTCCAGATGGCCAAGCGAATTGGCCCGCAGTGCGAAGCCGCCGAATATGAAGATCTTTCCAAGGAGGAAAACCTCACCCTGGACCGCATCATTACCGATGATTGAAGGAGCCATCGGGCCTTACGGCCACGGCACAATGGAACTCTGAATGAAAGTACCAATGTCCGTGTAAAAACCGGCGGATCTCGGGTAGGGGGTCCCGAACTGTGCGTCTTAGGCCGATGGTAACAGGAGGAAGGGGACACGATGTTTACCCAGGTTCGGGCCCTCTTGATGGAGGTAATACCCTATGTCCTGCTTGATAGTTCTTGATGATATGATTATTACAAGAGTTGATGTACCACGAGATCGTAGAGGCTAAACCCTAGAAGCTAGCCTATGGTATGATTGTATCTTGTCCTATGGACTAAACCCTCCGGTTTATATAGACATCGGAGGGGGCTAGGGTTACACAAAGTCGGTTACAAGGGAGGAGATCTACATATCCGTATTGCCTAGCTTGCCTTCCACACCAAGGAGAGTCCCATCCAGACACGGGACGAAGTCTTCAATCAGGTATCTTCATGGTCCAACAGTCCGGCCAAAGGATATATCCGGCTGTCCGGAGACCCCCTAATCCAGGACTCCCTCATATGGCAATACTCCCGAACTCCCGCTCCAGTACTGGGTGGTGTCGAGGTTATCTCACCAACTACTTCATAAAAGAGATTTTTAATGTCGGCGAACTCAGGTGAGGGAGTCCTGGATTAGGGGGTGTTCGGGTAGCCGGACTATACCTTCAGCCGGACTCCTGGACTATGAAGATACAAGATGGAAGACTTTGTCCCGTGTCCGGATGGGACTTTCCTTGGCGTGGAAGGCAAGCTTGGCGATGCGATATTCAAGATCTCCTACCATTGTAACCGACTCTATGTAACCCTAACCCTATCCGGTGTCTATATAAACCGGAAGGTTGTAGTCTGTAGGACAGAATCAACTCCATACACAACAATCATACCATAGGCTAGCCTCTAGGGTTTAGCCTCCTTGATCTCGTGGTAGATCTACTCTTGTACTACCCCTATCATCAATATTAATCAAGTAGGAGTAGGGTTTTACCTCCATCGAGAGGGACCGAACCTAGGTAAAACAAAGTGTCCCCTGTCTCCTGTTACCATCCGGCCTAGACGCACAGTTCGGGACCCCCTACCCGAGATCTGCCGGTTTTGACACCGACATTGGTGCTTTGATTGAGAGTTCCTGTGTGTCGTCGCCTTTAGGCTCGTTGGCTCCTTCGATCATCAACAACGATGCAGTCCAGGTTGAGACTCGTCTCCCCGGACAGATCTTAGTCTTCGGCGGCTTCGCACTGCGGGCCAATTCGCTTGGCCACCTTGAGCAGATCGAAAGCTACGCCCTTGGCCATCAGGCCAGGCTTGGAAGCCTAAACTACATGGCTGACACCCACGGGGACTTGATCTTCGACGGATTCAAGCCACAGCCAAGCACGCCGCACTGTCTTGATGGGCATGATATAGCTCTGCCGTCGAACAGCGCTTTGGAGGCCGCACACGCACTGGTTCTGACCATTGATTCGGAGCCCGCTGCGCCAATCAAGGATGAGCGGTTGGACGTCACCTCAAGGGCTGCAATCCCAAAAGCGACCGAGCCGAATGCCAGCCCTGCACTCTGCATGACCCATGACTCCAAGGGTCCGGACTCCACCCCAGACTCCGAACCCCCCGCGCCCCTGCCAATCGAATCCGATCGGGTGCCGATGATGGAGTTCACCGCCACAGGCATCTTTCAGCACTCGCCCATCGGCGACATCCTAAATTCTCTAAAGTCTCTCTCATTGTCAGGAGAGATCTGGCCGGACTACGGTCAGCAAAGTTGGGATGCGGACGATGAAGAAATCCAAAACCCACCCACCACCCACTTTATAGCCACTATCGACGATTTAACCGACATGCCCGACTTCGGCTCCGAAGACATCGACAGCATGGATGACGATGGAGGAGATACTGACGAACCAACGCCCATAGGGCATTCGACAGCCACCTCATCTCACGAGGTGTACATGGTGGACACCCCTAAGGGAGACGCCAACGAGGAGAAAGGGGAGGGGACGAGAGATCGACCCCCCGAAAAGCAATCAAAGCGTCGGCGTAAACGCCGACCCAAGCACCACCTCGACACAAACCCAACCATAGAGCAGGACGAGCCGGTAAACGACGGGCAGGCCTTAGAGCAACCGTCCGAACAAGGAAACACGGATAGAGAAACCGAACATCCCTCCTCCGGCGAAAACGGCATTCCGGATGACCTCACGCCGAATAAACTCACGGAGCAGAAGAATCTCCATGAGAGGCTCGTTGCAACTGCACACAGCCTAAAAAAGCAGAAGCGGAAGCTAAAAACAGCGAAACACGCACTCCGGATCCGATGGAGCAAGGTAATCAATGCCACAGATAAGTACGGCGACATTCGCCGCACTAGAAGCTATCCGAAAAGAAAGCTACTGCCTGAATTCGACGAAGAGGCCCTAGAGCCCTCGCATTCAGAAAATGAAAAAGCCAACGGTCGGATGGACGACCCCATAAAGCGACAAACGGCGCCGCACCTAAATCGGCATGCGACGCACTTAAGGATTCGCATTATGGCCCAGTCAGGTCCATTTATGGGCCAAGAAAGCAAGCTCTCGTAAGCAACACTATGAAGCCATCATCAGAATCCGGCATACCCAAATACAGGGGTGCCGCACACCCCTTATGTTTCACCGATGAGGTCCTGGACTATGAATTCCCAGAAGGATTCAAACCCGTAAACATAGAGGCATATGATGGAACAACAGACCCTGGAGTCTGGATCGAGGACTATATCCTCCACATACACATGGCTAGAGGAGATGATCTCCACCCCATAAAATATCTACCCCTTAAGCTTAAAGGGCCAGCCCGACATTGGCTTAAAAGCCTTCTAGAAAACACAATTGGAAGCTGGGAAGAACTCGAGGATGCCTTCTGAGCAAACTTTCAAGGGACCTATGTCCGTCCTCCGGATGCAGACGATCTTAGTCACATAACTCAACAACCCGGAGAATCAGCTCGGCAGTTCTGGAATAGATTCCTCACTAAAAAGAATCAGATAGTCGACTGTCCGGACGCCGAAGCCTTAGCAGCTTTCAGGCATAACGTCCGAGACGAATGGCTCGCCAGACACCTCGGCCAAGAAAAACCAAGAACAATGGCCGCACTTACAAGCCTCATGTCCCGCTTTTGTGCAGGGGAGGACAGCTGGTTGGCAAGGTGCAGCCCCAGCGACCCAAGTACATCCGAAACCAGGGATGGAAACGAAAGACCGCGACGCAACAAGGACAGTCGCCGGACTAAGGACAAAAGTCCGAAGAGCACGGCAGTCAACGCCGGATTCAAAGGCCCACGACAAAATTAGGAAAAATCACCCCCCCAGGATAACAGGGACGATCCATCCAACCTAAATAAAATCCTGGACAAGATATGTCAGATACACAGTACTCCCACGAAGCCTGCGAACCATACCCACAGAGACTGTTGGGTCTTCAAACAATCCGGCAGACTCAATGCCGAACACAAGGGGCTCGACACACCAAGCGAAGACGAGGAGGAACCCCAACAGCAGAGCACCAGGAAACAAAAGAACTTCCCGCAAGAAGTAAAAACAGTGAACTCATTTCACATAACAAAACATGCGGTGCCCGTAAAGGTACGCACCACACGGCCCATCCCCAAAGGATCCTGCCACTGGTTGTCAAAGCCGATCACCTTCGATCAGCTAGATTATTCTAGGAATATCAAGAATGCAGGATGGACTGCCTTGATACTCGATCCAATAATTGGCGGACTCAAGTTTTCAAATGTCCTTATGGACGGCGGCAGCGGACTAAACCTGATATATCAGGATGCAATACAGCACATGGGGATAAACCCAGCAAGAATTCGTCGCAGCAAAACCTCCTTTCAAGGGGTAATACCCGGTCCGGACACCCATTGTACTGGTTTTCTCCGGCTCACAGTCACATTCGGCTTTGCCAATAACCTCCGCTGTGAAAGGCTGACCTTCCACGTCGTCCCGTTCTCAAGACGCTATCAAGCACTACTGGGACGCGAAGCTTTCGCTCGATTTAACTCCATACCGCATTATGCATCTCTTACGCTTAAGATGCCCGGTCCACGAGTCATCATCTCTTTGATGGGAAAGCACTAAAGTGCGCGTCCCCAAGCGGAGGACAGTGCGGCCACTTTAACAGCCCCACAGCAAAATGGCCTCACCGGCCAAAAAACTTCAAAATAGGTCATTTAAAGACCACGAACGCGGATAGACGAGTTCGGTGCAAAATTATCATTGAGGCAGGCCTAGAAGCCATATACCCCCGCACAAGGGCTCCACGCATATACAATAAGAGACAATAAAGCTCAAACTTCCATATCTTCCTTTATATTTTGCTTATTTTTAACTTTTTTGGCACGACCCGCTCTCAAACTTAGTTCCTATCTTTTACAGATGAACGTCGTGCGGCGCCCGTCCAGGATACGGCACAACAGAGACACAGGCGTAGACGTGCAGTAGGGTCCCGTACTAAAGGATTCTTTTTAGATTAAGACCCTGCGTAAACCTTTTTTACTGTCTCTTGTTGCTACACATCCCCTGGTTTTTTCTTTCCAGTATAACCAAGGAGGAGGCTGGCGTCTTGGCATGTTGCCACGTCAGAATTTTTGCACGTACCTGGACACTAGGGGCTTTTTTAATAAAGAGTGTTGTTTGGCCCGCACTCATAAAGACCGAACGCCTTAGGGAGTTTTCGGCGTCGCGAGTTTTGGCATTATATGCATCAGCTCCGAATCATGTCTTTGGTCAAATATTGGGTTGCCCGGCTCCTGAGTTCGGCTACCTTAAGTTCCGCTCTATCGGCTAAGGTAGCACCAGGAGAACTACTGCGATTGTGCCCCCGGTTCGGCCAGGGCGAGCACCTCAGTAGAGAAAGCCGAAAACTGACTGTCATCATGTAGTGTGAGACTGGTCAGCCACTCGATGACCGATCGTTATCTATCGGATTCCTCCGCTTTAACGAAGGGCCGCTTCCCGGTCAGGCACATACGCGCCCCGAATTCGGACAAGCGCGGTTGCCACCAAGGAGCTACCTAAAGAGTCTCATTTTCAAACTCCTATGGCTAAGTGAAAGTGTTAAAGCATTATAGTCCGGTTGCCTAGCCCGTTGCGCTATCACCTCCTTTGTAGGACCAAGACGTTGGGTTAAGTGTGAAAATGCGTCTTCTGCGAGCACCCCTGCACTATGTGCGTGGGGGCTGAAGCCAACGACTGCCATCTTTCAGATTCTATATATATATATATATATATATATATATATATATATATATATATATATATATATCTTAAAACGGCCGCATAGAAGGTGTTTACAATACTTGGAGGCACAAGTATAAAAAAAGTCCACTACAGTTTATCAAAATATTACTTTATAATTACATATGCTATCATAACATAGCATCTTTCAGGCATTGCGTCTCTATTACATGAGCGCCTTCAAGAACTTCCTGAAAATAGTGCTCGGAGGGTACTCGGCTTTTGTCCGAATCTCGATACGCAACAACAGTGGTCTCCATCTCTGCCCAGTATGTCTTAACACGGGCTAGAGCCATCCTAGCGCCCTCTATGCATGCCGACCTCTTGATTGCATTTATACGCGGCACTGCGTCAAGGAACTGCTGCAACAAGCCGAAATAACTCTTCGGCTCCGAACTCCCCGGCCACAGGTGACTCACGACGTACTTCATGGCGAGTCTAGACAACCTATTCAGTTCAGCCCATTGAGCCAAACGATCATCCACTGCCAGTGGACGCTCTGGATTATGAAACTGCGACCAGAAAAGCCTTTCCACTTCGCGATCTTTTTGATCTCGAAAGTGTTCGGTCGCATCAGTAGCACTCGCTGCCAAATCCAGATAGGTGTCCTCCACACTCCACATCCGGTCCAACAGAGCAAACTTCGGATCACAAACCTTCCTTCGCAGCATAAAGGGCTTTCCAGCCACAATCTGTTCGGCCTGACGCAGCTCCTCCTTCGCAGCTCTCATCGCAGAGCGCGCGTCCTTGGCATTGGAGATGGCCTTCTCTAAGTCCGTCTGTTTCACCTGGTCTTCTTTTTCAAGAAGTCTGCAACGGTCGGTAGCGCTTTTTAACTTTTTGGCCATCTCGGCCACCTCCTCTTTGATTTGGCAATGAGCAGCCTGTTCGGCCCTCCGCTCTTCAAGGGCCTTCCAGGCAGCCGCATCACTTCTTCTGGCTTGCTCCTTAGCTCGGGCAAGTCCTGCCCTAAGATTCTCCACGGCGGCCATACCATCTGCGTCAAGCACACACATTGTAAGATACTGGCATGATGCTCCTCTTACCTGGCACCGCCCGAAGAATTACATACCTTGAGCCTCATCAAGCCGCTTGTTGACAAGCACGATGTCGGCATCTGCCACGTCCAGTTGCCGCTTTAGTTCGGCAAATTCATCAGTTCGGTTCGATTCCGAACACCTCGCCACCTAAATTCAAAGGCGACATCTTAGACCTGGGATTATGATCCTCCGCGTGCCGTCATTTCTTGATGAAGCGCAGAGTCTCAGGGGCTACTATATACACAGGGCGCATCTTACTTATGCGCAACTAACAAAAGTGTACATCATCTAACATACCTCAAAACCCGTCAGCAAGCTTTTGACGGCCTCATGCAATCCGTCTTCTGCGGATGAAATCCTTTCAATCACCGTGCCCATACATGCACGGTGCTCCTCTGAGATAGAAGCTCGCCCCAGCAGAATCTTTAGCTCCTCCAGCCGAGCACCGGACAGTGCCGGACTTGTCCTATGGTCTCTTTCGAAGGCCGGACGTGGAGAACTTCGGGGGGCCGCACTGCCACCTTCCGCCCCTGCCGGATTCGGAGAAACCCTCCGCGACGACACCTCAGGGTCGCCTGCCTCGCTAGGGGGCACGGAAGGGGGAGGCGTCCCGCTGTCCATCATCTCTGGTAGAAGATCCCCCGAAGACGAGCTCTGCTGAGAAGGGCTGAGGTCCGAGCTACAAGGTAAGATTTCGGTTAATCTTCTCAGATATAAATCAAAGATTTCTCTCATCCCTCAAAAGGAAAACCTCTCTCTACTTACGGCTCGCTGGAGGGCTGATCCCCTTGAGGGCATAGTCTGGCCGAGGAATTCCTCGGCGCTGGACCCTTTGACAAGGATTTTTCCCCCGTTTCAAGACCATGGTTTTCGGGTCGTCAGAGGCGGCTCTCTTCTTCCCCTCGGGAAAGTAATTGTTGGTTCCTCCCTTCGGGGCAGCCTCCTTCGAGGAGGCCATAGCTTCCTTGTCCTCCCCCTCCAAAGGCACTATCTCCAGCATCCTGACCAGCACGGGATCCGGCCTGGTTTTAGGAAGGGGAGCCGGATACCTGATTAGCTTTTCCTTCGCTATCCACTCCTGTTTAAAAAATGGCTCTTTTAGGGGCAAGTTTATGACGATTATACGGATAGAAGGTCCGGGCACAAGGTTGCTTACTTGAGTATCCGGGCGATTGCAGGTTAGACCTGTGTCCTCGGTTAAGTCCGGACACATCTCTTGTGATCTGAAGAACAGTCTATACATCTCCGCGGGCGTTGCACCCATGAAGTTCTGGAGAGCTCGCGGTCCCTCTGGATTAAACTCCCACAGGCGAAGGGGGCGACGTTTGCCGGGCAATATTCGGCGAATCAGCATGACCTGCGTCACCTTGACCAGGTTTAGGTCTCCTTCTAAGAGATCCCTAATGCGGCCCTGCAACAGGGGCACGTCTTTGGATAACCCCCAATCTAATCCTTTGTTAACCGATGACGTTAGCCGTGGTGGGGGACCCGAGCGAAAGGCAGGAGGCGCCGCCCACTTGGCGCTCCTGGGAGCGGTGATATAAAACCACTCTCGTTGCCACAAGCCGAGCTCCTCTTGAAAGGAGCCCTCGGGCCATGGAGCATCAGCATTCTTACTTATGACAGCACCTCCGCACTCTGCGTGCCGTCCCTCGATCATCTTCGGCTCCACTCCAAAAGACTTGAGCCATAATCCAAAGTGAGGGGTAACACGGAGGAATGCTTCGCACACGACGATGAATGAGGAAATGTGGAGGATAGACTCCGGGGCTAAGTCATGAAATTCCAGCCTGTAATAAAACAACAGCCCCCTCACGAAGGGATCTATCGGGAAGCCTAACCCCCGAAGGAGGTGAGACATGAACACTACGCTCTCGCCGGGCTGGGGATTGGGAATAGCCTGCCCTTGAGCAGGCAACCTATGCGGAATTTCGGCGGTCAAGAACTTAGCCTCTCTCAACTTTAGCACGTCTTCCTCCGTGATGGAGGAAGGCATCCATCGGCCTTGAAGGTCGGAACCGGACATTGTCGAAGGTCCGAAGCGCCCGGAATCTGAAGCCTAGGGTGTTGGAACTCGAGGTGACGGGCGAACTCGTTTGATATTGGAAAAAAGGAGTATGGCCTTGGTCTCTTTATAAGAGGTCGAATACCAAGAGCCCTCCCCGTTACCGTTTGGGACTCACCTTTAATCGAGAAAGAGTGCTAACGGGCACGATTGGGTTACCCACGTCCGTATTGATGAGAATCCCGTGAAAAGGGGGTACACGATCTCTGCTTTGACAAGATGTGCCAAGGAAACCGCCTCGCAAAACGTGCTGAGGTGGAAAAGTAAAAACGATTCGAGTAAAGGACTTGGCTGTGATGTGATGGTGCACTGCAGAATACGTCAGCAGATTTGATTTGTGTTAATATTATTCTCTCTATGGCAATATGTGGAAACTTATCTTACAGAGCCGGACACTACTCTTGGTGATTACAATCTTCTATGAAGGACTTGGAGGAGGAACCCGCCTTGCAATGCCGAAGACGATTTTGCACTTCGGACTCGTCGTCATTGAAGCCTGGTTTAGGGGCTACTGAGGGAGTCCTGGATTACGGGGTGTTCGGGTAGCCGGACTATACCTTCAGCCGGACTCCTGGACTATGAAGATACAAGATGGAAGACTTCGTCCCGTGTCCGGATGGGACTTTCCTTGGCGTGGAAGGCAAGCTTGGCGATGCGATATTCAAGATCTCCTACCATTGTAACCGACTCTGTGTAACCCTAACCCTATCCGGTGTCTATATAAACCGGAAGGTTGTAGTCCGTAGGACAGAATCAACTCCATACACAACAATCATACCATAGGCTAGCTTCTAGGGTTTAGCCTCCTTGATCTCGTGGTAGATCTACTCTTGTACTACCCCTATCATCAATATTAATCAAGCAGGAGTAGGGTTTTACCTCCATCAAGAGGGCCCGAACCTGTGTAAAACAAAGTGTCCCCTGTCTCCTGTTACCATCCGGCCTAGACGCACAGTTCGGGACCCCCTATCCGAGATCTGCCAGTTTTGACACCGACATCAGGTATTCCAAAACTGCAATGATAAAATTGTGACGACAACACCTCGGAGCTCAACTCTTCGGGACACTGCCATAACCCCTAAATGTCAGGAGGAACCAAGAACAATGTTCTCATCACAAAACCATCGGAATGATTCCAAGATACCCACGTGATCCTAAGAAAACCGAGAAATTTGAGGAGTGAAGAGTCAAAACTTCTATGTCAGGAGGCCTCGACAGAGCGACAAAGGGACTGAGGAGTAAAAATAATCCTACTCTCCGATATATATAATCCTAAGACTCAAAAACTTTTTGTTCTATACTCAACAACGTCAGCGATTCGATCAAGCAGGGGACTCCTAAGTCGGGGATGACTCTGATTACCAACTTGTAAAACCCACAATGCTGTTATATCTCCCACGTGTCGGGGCACGACTTAGAGGTATAGCCGCATGGTAGGTTTGTCACAAGAGGGGTAATCTTCACACAATCCCATGTACTTTATAGAAACGAATAAAGAGTTGGCTTACAATCGCCACTTCACACAAATACAAGCTAAACATTCATCATCCAAAGTACAAACAAAGGTCCGACTACCGAACCAAAATAAAGAAAGACAACCCCAAATGCTAGGATCCCCGATCGTCCCAACTGGGCTCCTCTGCTGATCAATAGGAAACGAAACAACACAACGAACACAATCTTCATCGAGCTCCCACTTGAGCTCGGTTGCGTCATCGGCACTGGTATCATCGGCACCTGCAACTGTTTGGAAGTATCTGTAAGCCATGAGGACTCAACAATCTCACACCCGCGAGATCAAGAGTATTTAAGCTTATGGGTAGGAGAAGGTAGTGAGGTGGAGCTGCAGCAAGCACTGAGCATATATGGTGGCTAACTTACGCAAATAAGAGCGAGAAGAGAAGCAACGCAACGGTCGTGAACTAGAAGTGATCCTAAAACTACTTACGTTCAAGCATAACACAAGAACCGTGTTCACTTACCGGACTCCGCCGGAAAGAGACCATCAAGGCTACACACGCAGTTGATGTATTTTAATTAAATCAAGTATCCAGTTCTCTACAACCGGACATTAACAAATTCCCATCTGCCCATAACCGCGGGCACGGCTTTCGAAAGTTCAAACCCTGCAGGGGTGTCCCAACTTAGCCCATCACAAGCTCTCACGGTCAACGAAGGATATTCCTTCTCCCAGGAAGACCCGATCAGACTCGGAATCCCGGTTACAAGACATTTCGACAATGGTAAAACAAGACCAGCAAAGCCGCCTGAATGTGCTGACAAATCCCGATAGGAGCTGCACATATCTCGTTCTCAGGGCACACCGGATTGTCCAAGATTCCGGTAGGCCAACCCAGAGTTTCCCCTGGTGGTCACTGGCGGCTGACAGGTTGGACCAACAATCAGAGGAGCACTGGCCCGGGGGTTTAAAATAAAGATGACCCTTGAGTCTGCAGAACCCAAGGGAAAAAGGCTTAGGTGGCAAATGGTAAAACCAAGGTTGGGCCTTGCTGGAGGAGTTTTATTCAAAGCAAACTGTCAAGGGGGTCCCATTCCCCCAACCGCATAAGGAATGCAAAATCGAGGAACATAACACCGGTATGACGGAAACTAGATCCGCAAGAGTGGACCAAAACACCAGGCATAAGGCCGAGCCTTCCACCCTTTACCAAGTATATATATGCATTAATTAAATAAGAGATATTGTGATATCCCAACATATCCATGTTCCAACATGGAACAAACTTCATGTCCACCTACAACTAGCAACGCTATAAGAGGGGATGATCAAATCTGTAACATAGCCAAACAATGGTTTGCTAGGAAAGGTGGGTTAGAGGCTTGACATGGCAATATGGGAGGCATGATATAGCAAGTGGTAGGTAACGCGGCATAGCAATAGAGCGAACAACTAGCAAGCAAAGATAGAAGTGATTTCGAGGGTATGGTCATCTTGCCTGAGATCCCGCAAGGTATAAGAACGAGTCCAAGAAGTTGATGAACGGATGTAGTCGAACTGATCCTCACAACTCCGGAATGAAACCGAATCTAACTAGAGAAGCAACCCGGAAAGAAGCAATCAACATAGTAAACAACCATCACATAAACATGGCATGATGCACAATCAAGTATGATGCATGTCCGGTTTAATGAGGCATGGCATGGCAAAGTGCAACTAACAACACTACAAGTTAAGTGGAGCTCAATATGCAACGAGTTGCATATTGACGAAACACCACATTCGATTATTTAGTTCACTCCCGTTTATGCACCCAAAAATATTAAATGTTGTTAAACATGGCAAGAGGTGAGGCAAAAGGTAAACTACACAATTAGGCATTTTAAATGATGCCGGAAACATCAAACAACAATTCCGGTAAATCCTCATGTGCATTAGCAATTTAATGCAACAAGAATTATAACCAGTTTTAAATGTTGTTATCATGATGCGGATGACATATGCAAGTTTTATGAAAATGTTGATAAGAGCATTATGTGAAGCATTAGTCATCGTGGCAGAAACGAAAGGGGTGCCACGACAACGAATCCGAAAATGATGCCACGGCAACATATCGGTTCCAGTAGCTCACGTAGATACCGGTGCAAAAGGAAAAGTGATGGGAGCAAAAGGATGGTGGGGTGATCCCGGATACCGGGTTCCCACGGGTCGACGACGGTGCCAAGCGAGGGAAACCACTAACGTTCACAGGAGGATACAACAACCAAACATGCATCTCATACAACACACAACATTCGTTCACAGGTGTCGTCTCGGTGGTTATACCTTTGAAGCGTGCATTTTCGGAATGGATCAAGTCGGTGTAGAGGAAGTAGTGGTACACATCTCAATGAGGAAGTAGTCGTTTTTGTTCGCGAAGCGGTAGTGGTACATGGTCATCGAGGAACTTGACTAATCCACGTTCAACGGTAGTCATTCACGATGCTTGTGAACCACAGTTCTTCGGGCAACGGTAGTCGTACATGTCCGTAGGCGTTCGGGTCTTCTATAGAGGTACTTGACGCATGCGTTACACGGGTCTTCGACGACGGTAGTGGTACATGGTGTAGTCGTTGTGGTTGAACTTGATGGGAGATGGGTGTTGTGGTAATCGTCGCGTTCCGGGACCGAAGTGGTACTAGGCATCGGTGAACCTTCGAGGGACTTGCTTATCCGGAGGGGTACTTGTGATCGACAGACGTCGTGGTACTTGTCGGCCCGGGTCTTGACGTATTTGGGTTCTCTCAAAGCAGTTGTATACTGCGGTGGCCTGGAGCGGCACTGATCCAGTCAACGCAGCGGTTCTCCTCCCGTTCGAAGTACAGGAGGCCGTCCATGGAGGTTGAGGCCGGGATGTCGGCCGACGAACTAAAGGAGGCAACACCTCGACTCCTACAGCAAAACGACGACGAGGCGGAGAAGGGTCCGGCAAGCAGCGGAGGTCACGGGGAACGCAGGGGCCACCCGCGAGCTCGCTCGGGGAGCTCCTCAGGCGCATCTGGTTGGGGTCGAAGTTGACGCGCCGATGGGCATCGGGCTTCACAGGTGGAACTGAGGTCATGACGCAGCGACGGTCGTCTGAAGTGGGGACGCAAGGCCCTGCCGGCGGGATCCGGCACGGAAAGGGCAGGGCGGTGGAGGAGCTTGGGCGCCGGACCGCTGCTGTTGTTGACGCCAACAGCACATACGAGGCAGGGAGACGGCGCGGCGCTCGCCAGAGGGAGCAGCAAGGCAGCGCCATGGAGGGGCACGGCTGGCCTGGAGGGTGCGAGCAGAAGGGAGCTCCTCTCCCTGGTTCCATGCGTGCGTGTGTGTGAGTGGCGGCGCGGGGGAAAAACGAGAGGGAGAGGGAGATCAAGCAGAGGCTGCGGTTCGGGAGGAGGACGAGCGAAGGGGAGGCGGCACTGGGAGTTGTGCAGGCGGCAGAGGCGGAGAGCTTCTCTTTCTCTGCCTCTGTTGTAGGTGCGACGCAGGAGGAGGACGAAGTGATATGGAAACGCTAGGAGAGGGAGGCTGCGACGCTGGAGGGAAAAGATCGAGGGAGGAGAAGGGGTGCACGTGGGGATCGTCTATGGTTACTAGCGACGGCGCTGGGCCTTGGCCTCGGTGCAATTGGGCTGCGGGCTTAGAGGCCGACTGGGCTGCAGGTTTTCTCTCCCTCTCTCTCTTTCTCTTCTAATGTCACATCCCCAGTTCTGGTATGACCTAGACCAGCTAGTCAGTTGTGCATCATGTTTAAATTCCATTTAAATTTGAAATGGGGATTTGTGAAACCCTGAGAAATCATTTCTGGAAATGACCCAGATAAAAATTGTTTCAATTTGGCCCAAGAAAATGTTCCTGATTTTCTCTAAAAATATTGGCCAGAGGTAAAATCCCAACCAATATTTTTGGGAGCTCAGAAGTATTTATTTTTGGCCATTTGAGTTAATCCAGTAATTATTTGCGTTGGGGAAATATTTTATTATATATGAAATATTGTCCAATAATTCTGATTTTTACTGTGGGGCTTTGGAATAATCCAATTAAGTTCCTACATTAATTTTCAGAAGAAAATAAATTGATTTAGTATTATTACTAAATCAGAACAAATGTCAAATAAATAGAAAACAGAACAAAAATAGAAAAAAAACCTTACCTGGGCTTTTTACCTGGCGCCTCTGGCCGGCCCATCTCTGTTCTGGCCCAGCCCACCAGGGGCATGACCGTCTTCCTCCTCTTGCCAGTAGGCAGAGGGGAAGCTGTGCCCGACGCCGTGCGCGCCGGCACGCAGCTACCTGCCTGGCGTCCTCCATGTCGCCCTGGAACGCCCGGACATCGCCACGCGCCGCCCCGTACCCCTCTCACTCTCCCCAGTCCTCTCCTCTCCTCTCCCTCGCTCTCTCTCTCACGGCCGAGCGCCACCGCCGCCACCGGCCACTTCTGCCGCGCCCACAGCCACGGCCTCGCCTCCCCGACGCGCTCCACAGCTCCTCCGCGATCCCGTCTCTCTCCTCGTCGAGCCACGCACCTCCGGATGGCCTCCATCGTCGCCACCGTTGTCTTCTTCATCGCCGGCCGCCACAGATCTCCACCGCCCGCACGTCGCCGTCTGGCTGTCCCCGAGCTCGCCGTCGACGCCATCGAGTCCGCTGTGAGCCCCTGCATCGATTCCCCCTTCTCCCCTGCCTCCCCGTGCTCTTTAGCCCGCAGCCGCTTGAGCCCGAGCTCCGGCCGCCGCCGTGAGCTCCGCTCCGCGAGCTCCGGCGCCCCCGTAGCCTCCCACCAGCTCTGCTGGATGCGGACGACGACGGGCTACGCCCCGGTGGTCTCCGCGCGTCCATCCGCCGCTCGTAGCGCAAGTCCGGCGAGTTGCCGCCGCGGTATTGGTCGCCGCCGGCCAAACTCCGGCGGGCTGACGTGGCTTGTAGTTAGGCGTTAATTACCCCCCTTTGTGACACTGACAATGGGCCCAGCGCCACTAACCTAAATTAGATTAGAAATAACCCCCCCTGCTTAACACTATGTCACTGACGTGTGGACCCCACACATCAAGTTTGACCTGGTCAGCGCCGTTGACCGCTGACGCGGTGCTGACGTCATGCTGACGCAATTATTCATTTTCTGGAATTATTTTTAAACAGGAAATTGCAGAAAATATTCAAAACTTCAAAAATTCATATCAATTCAACCGTAGCTCGGATTGACATAATTTATATATGAAAAATTATCAGAAAAATTCAATCTATCCATCTGTTCCATTTTCATGCATGAAAAACCAACCTATACATGCTGTATATGTGAAAACACACTTATGGCATATTTAAGAGCTTATTTTGGAGTTGCATTTGAATCTTTAGTTCAAATGGACTTTAACCAAATGAATGCTAGTTGCATTAGCTCAAACAACATCACATCTTCATGCCATGTTCATGCATCATATTATTGCATATGCTTGTGTATTGATTGTCGACACCGTTCCTTCTCGATAGGTCCTGCTCCGGAAAGTGTTCGAGAGTACCTGTCTGAGGAGTAGTGCCCCCCTGTTGATCTACCAGGCAAGCAACCCCCCTTGTTCATTCCGATAATATCCTACTCTCTCGCTCCTGCTCTCATTTATTGCATTAGGGCAACAACGATTCAACTGCTACTTTATGCTACGGTAGTTGAACCCATTCCTCTGCATGACCTGTCATTGCCACAGTAAATAGTTGAAACCCACTATCATGTGTAGGAGTTGCTTGAGCCATGTTTTGTTCTTGCCATGCCTTGCCTGCTATTGCTTAGAGTTGTGTCAGGTCTGATTCATTGGAAATGGGTTGGAGTGTTATGCTGTGTTCTGATGCTGAGAATTAAGCGTGTGAACATGACTTGGTAAAGGTAGTGGTGAGAGGCCATGTAGGAGTACATGGTGGGTTGTCTCATTGGGACCGTCCTTAAGAACAGAGTTTTGTGTAAGTTGTACAATGACTAGCTACTACCACACATTGGGCTCCGGGTGCTCCAAGCTCTCTCGACTTATTAACCACCTTGAACTCTGTCCAGGAGTTGCAAATAGTTTCTGGTGTTTGTAGGTAGTGCTATTTTTCTACCGAGTGGCACCCGACAGGGTGGACTTGGGACAGACTAGGCACACGTGGCCCGGTGTACCGAGTGGCACCCGGATGGTGGGCTCGGGAACCCTGTACACATCGTTTGGGGCCGTGAGCGAAACCTTGGCCAGATCTCCTTGCGGATGGAACCCGAATAGGCGATAAACCTGGACTAGAGTCTTGCGTGGTTAGTCAGGTCGTGGTCGACACCCTCGCCAGGCTTCCGCTTGAAGGTTGCCGAGATACATGACGTGTACATGGTGATAAGTGGTGAGAGCGTGTGTGATGAAGTACACCCCTACAAGGTTATCATGATCTATTCGAATAGCCGTGTCCTCGGTTATGGACTTCTTGGATGCTTACGTGGTACATAGACAACTTAAAGTGGATACTCTAAAATGCTCAAGAAAAGTGTGAGTGCTATGGATGGCCTTCTCGTAGGGAGATGAGGATGAATCCATAGTAGTGTATTGATGTGGTGATTAGTGGACTCGTGTGCGCTGCCTCATCTCAAAGAAGTTTCTCGTTGTCGTAGAACAGGATAGCCACTGAGTCAAAGCTGGCTTGCTGCAACTAAACCCCACATTACCTTCTTGATACAAATGCATATATGATAGGATCTGATGTAAGTCTTGTTGAGTACCTTTGTACTCACGTTTGCTTTATTTATGTTTTGCAGATGAGACATCTATCTTACTAGTAGTTCCGCTTGGACTTCGACGAGTAGCTTGTTACCTCAGCTACGATCTTGTACCCTTGGGAGGGTCTTGTAGATAGTCAGGCTTCCCAGCCATTTTCTTTTGTAGTTGTCTGTACTCAGACATGTAATGCTTCCGTTGCTTGTATGCTCTGAATGATGGGTCATGTGACCCCTGTTTGTATTGATGCTATGTGGCTCTTCTGAGCCTTTATCTATATGAGTTTGTGTTATGTTGTGATGCCATGTTGTACAACACATACTTGCATGTTATGCGTACGTGTAACGTGTATTGCTATGTGTGGGATCCGACAATCTATTTGTTTACCCTTGGCAGCCTATCGTATGGGGAAATGTAGTCTAGTGCTTTCTGAGCGATAGTAGTCCGCTACAGCCCGGTTCACCGAAGTCCTGCTAGCCTAGCACTACTGCTCGGAACACTTGACTGGCCGGCATGTGTTTCACTTTGTTCCTGTGTCTGTCCCTTCGAGGAAATGTCACGCGGTGACATCCGGATTCCTGCCAAGCCTGCTACAGCCCGGGTTACCGGAGTCCTGTTAGCCCAGTGCTATAGCCCGGATTCACACATTGATGACCAACATGCTCGATGTGGTTCATGTATGCCTGTCCTCATGGGTTAGTGCCGCTTCGGTTTCACGACTAGCCATGTCGGCCCGGGTTCTTTGTCATATGGATGCTAGCGACACTATCATATACATGAGTCAAAAGGCGCAAACGGTCCCGTGCCAGGTAAGGTGGCAACCGTGGAAATACCGTGCGTGAGGCCGCAAAGTGATATGATGTGTTACATGCTAGATCGGTGTGACTTAGCATCGGGGTCCCGACAGCTTTGGTATCAGAGCCCGACTGCCTGTAGGATTGCCAAGCCAACCTGGTCGAAGTTGAGTCTAGAAATTCTTTAGCTATATAGGGGAATTGATTGTGGAAGGGAATGTAAGGCTCTTTTTACTCCTTATGCCTCATGCCTTCTGATCTGAGTCATCCTATCTTTCCTACGGGGTTAAGGAACTAGGCTTTCTCTTCCATCTATCAGGATAACGTGTTACTACTCTGTAGTCTCTAAGGTTTGGTTGATCTGAGTCATATCCCAGTTCGAGTATCTCCGGTGTAGCCTGTTTAGTAATATCTCAGAACCTTGAGTGACGACGTTGAGTATGGTGCTACCCCTTCATTTGCAGGATGTTTCATTTTGAGCATCTTACTGCCGTTATGCTGCCGGATTTGTCCTAGAAGTTCAAGAGATAGTATTTTTCTCATACTATAATCTACATCCTTATGATGATGTTGAATCCATCCTTGTTCCCTTGGTTGGTTCTTCAGGATGTTGCTGGTTAACCGAAGTTCTGTTGCTCGTATCCGGAACCACGAAGATGGTAGGGATGAGGATCCTCCCGACCAGTCTTCGTTGGCAGAGTTCATGTTAGAGGTTGAGAAGAACAAGCGAGAGTCTAACCGCTTGTTAGCACGTATTGAGGAGAACACCTCCCGTCAGCACAAAGAGTCAGCGTCCATCTATGATTTCACTGGTCTGAAACCACCTAACTTCCATCATTACATTGAACCACTCGATGCAGATGACTGGCTCCGTAGTATCACACACAAACTGCATTCTGCGAACGTAGCTGAAAGTGACAAGGTCACCTATGCTGCATATCACCTGGAAGGTCCTGCTAGTATTTGCTGGCAGAACTATGAGGCTATGCTTCCGGCTAGCCAGAAAACCACCTGGAGAGATTTCACTGAGGCTTTTCGTGAGCATCACATTCCTCAGGCTCTCATTGATCACAAGAGAGAAGAGTTTTGTAGTTTGACCCAGAGTAAGATGGCTGTTGATGCTTACAGTAGAGAGTTTGAGAACCTTGCTCGCTATGCTATAGAAGAAGTGGCCACGGACACCAAGAAGCAGGCTAGGTTCCGGAAGGGTCTCAACCCCAAGTTGCGTCGTGATCTTCACTTGCATCATTGCAATACATTCCAGGCTCTTGTGAACAAGGCCATTAATGCGGAGACAGCTTAGCTCACTTACGAGGAGTCTCGTAAGCACACCCGTGATTTGGTTTCTTCCTCCGGTTCTACCTTGCAGAAGCGCCGGATTTGGGTTCCAAGCTCCGCTCTTCCACCCGGTTATTCACCGAGGCCCTCTTATGTGGCACCTCACCCAGTTCAGTTACATGCTCCACCCAGGCCTATTGGTAGACTGCTTGTCAATGCGGGTCCACGTCCTACTTCAGGGACTTGTTTCACATGCGGAGAGCCAGGACACTATGCACGTGACTGCTCTCAAACCAACTATGCTCCACCCTAGCCTGAGAAGTCTGTTGGCCGTGGTAAGCCATCACGCAAGATGATTAGTGTCAAGTCAGCTCCCACTGAACGTGGATGTGTGCATCACGTCCCAGCTAAAGACACTCATGATGATCCGGATGTCATTCTTGGTACCCTCCTTGTCAATTGCCATCCAACTTCGGTTCTGTTCGATACCGGAGCATCTCACTCCTTCATCTCTGAAGACTATGCTCGTTTGCACGACATGTCATTTTGTGATATGCCAATTACACTTGAAATCCAAACTCCGGGGTCTAGATGGCAAACTACCAGAATAAGCCATGGTAATGAAATCCTTGTTGACAGACTTGTATTCCTTGCATCGCTTATAGACCTCAAGTCTACAGATATCAACATCATCTTGGGTATGGATTGGATGAAAGCTCATTATGCCAAGATTGATTGTTACACTAGGTCTGTTCAGCTTACACACCCATCTGGCAAGATAGTCACCGTCTCCACTAGGGTTGCAAAGCGACAACTCTATTCTCTTAATGCCAACCCTCTTCCTATCCTTAAAGATATCCCGGTAGTCCGTGACTTTCCGGATGTTTTTCCAGAGGAACTGCCAGGTATTCCACCTGATAGAGATGTAGAATTGTCATAGATCTTATCCCAGGAACCGCTCCAATCTCTAGGAGACCTTACAAGATGGCACCCTTAGAACTAGCTGAGCTTAAGAAACAACTCGATGAATCCTTGCAAAAGGGTTTCATCCATCCTAGTTCTTCTCCCTGGGCTTGCCCCGTTCTCTTCGTCAAGAAGAAGGATGGTACCGACCGGATGGTTGTAGATTATCGTCCCGTTAATTTGGTCACGATAAAGAACAAGTATCCGCTCCCCAGGATCAACGACCTGTATGATCAGCTCACTAGATCCTCAGTCTTTTCCAAGATGGATTTGAGGTTAGGCTACCACCAAATCAAGATCAGAAATGGGGACATTCCTAAGATGGCTTTTGTCACTCGTTATGGCTAGTATGAGTATACCGTCATGTCCTTTGGTCTAACCAACGCTCCAGCTACATTCTCCCGCTTGATGAACTCGATCTTCATGGAGTACTTAGATAAGTTCATCGTGGTTTACCTCGATGATATCCTTATTTACTCGAAGAACGAGGAAGAGCATGCCGAACATCTTAGACTTGTGCTAGGAAAACTCAGAGAGCACCGCCTTTATGCCAAGTTCTCCAAGTGTGAATTCTGGTTGCCAGAAGTGACCTATCCGGGCCACGTGATCTCTGGTAAGGGCATTGCCGTCAATCCCGAGAGAGTTCAGGCCGTTCTTGATTGGACTCCGCCTGAAATAGTTAAGCAAGTTAGGAGTTTCCTTGGCCTAGCCAGTTATTGTCGCCGGTTCATTGAGAACTTCTCCAAAGTGGCCAAACCTCTCACGGAACTTCTCAAGAAAGATAAAAAGTTTGAGTGGTCCCCACAGTGTGAGCACAGTTTTCAGGAACTGAAAAGACGCTTGACTTCTGCTCCCATACTTGTGCCACCGGATTTCACTAAGGACTTTGTTATCTATTGTGATGCCTCACGACAAGGACTAGGTTGCACTCTTATGCAAGATCGCCATGTGATTGCCTATGCATCTCGACAGTTGCATCCACATGAGGAGAATTATCCTACAAATGATCTAGAGCTTGCAGCCGTAGTCTATGCACTTAAGACCTGGCGACATTACCTTCTTGGTAAACGTTGCGAGATTTATACCGATCACCAGAGTCTCAAATATATCTTCACCCAACCAGATTTGAACCTTAGGCAAAGACATTGGCTGGAGTTGATCTCAGATTACGACTTAGGGATTACCTACACCCCAGGCACGGGGAATGTCATGGCTGATGCGCTAAGTCGTAAGTCCTATTGCAACAATCTCATGTTGCAGCAAGGCCAACCACTTCTTCACGAGGAATTCTATAAGCTTAACCTTCACATTGCTCCTCACGGATTCCTTTCTACCTTGGTGGCGAAACCTACTCTTGTGGATCAGATCATCTCTGCTCAGAAGCAGGGTACGGGAATTTCCCGGATCAAGAGAAACGTTAACAAGGGAGTTGGTGGTAGTTTCTCTATAGATGATCGTGGTGTTGTTTTCTTTGAGAGTCGCTTGGTGGTTCCCAAGAATCAACATCTTCGACAATTAATCCTTAAGGAGGCGCATGAATCTCCTCTCACGATTCATCCCGGTAGTACTAAGATGTATCAGGACCTACGCTAGAGGTTCTGGTGGACTAGGATGAAGAGAGAAATCGCTCAGTTTATTGCTAACTATGATGTTTGTCATCGCGTGAAGGCAGAGCATCAGAGACCTGCTGGCACCCTTCAACCTTTAGCTATTCCTAAGTGGAAATGGGATAATGTTGGTATGGACTTCATCACCGGCTTTCCCAGGACCAAGAAAGGGAATAACGCTATCTTCATAGTCATTGATCGTCTTTCCAAAGTGGCTCACTTCCTACCTGTTCGAGAGAATATCACTGCTAGTCAGCTCGCTGACTTATATATTTCTCGAATAGTGTCACTTCATGGTGTTCCACTAGAGATCAATTCAGACCGTGGTAGTCTTTTCACTTCTCATTTCTGGGAGAGTTTCCAAACTACCATGGGCACCCATCTTTCTTTCAGTACCGCTTTCCACCCTCAATCAAGTGGTCAGGTGGAAAGGGTCAACCAGATTCTTGAAGACATGCTTAGAGCTTGTGTTATCTCATTCGGTATGGATTGGGAGAAGTGTCTTCCTTTTGCCGAGTTTTCTTATAACAATAGCTATCAATCCAGCCTCAAGAAAGCTCCTTTTGAGGTTCTGTATGGACGAAGATGTCGAACACCTTTGAACTGGTCAGAAACCGGTGAAAGACAATTCTTTGGACCGGATATGATCCAGGAGGCAGAAGAGCAAGTTCGCATCATTCGTGAGAATTTGAAAACAGCCCAATCCCGTCAAAAGAGCCAGTATGACCGTAGTCATAAGGAAGTGGCTTATGAAATTGGCGACAAAGCTTACCTTCGGGTTACCCCTTTGAAGGGTACCCATCGATTCGGTATCAAGGGCAAGTTGGCTCCTTGTTACATTGGTCCCTTTCTCATTCTCGCTAAACGAGGAGAGGTTGCCTACCAGTTGGAACTACCACCACATCTTTCTCGAGTTCATGATGTCTTCCATGTCTCTCAACTCAGGCGTTGCTTCTCGGATCCCATCCGCGGAGTGGACCACGAAACGCTTGATCTCCAAGATAACCTCACATATCGAGAGTACCCTGTATGCATCCTTGATCAAGCAGAGCGTATCACCCGACATCGTAACATCGAGTTTCTCAAGGTTCAGTGGTCTCATCATTCCTAGAGAGAAGCTACTTGGGAGCGTGAAGATCGTCTTCGACTTGAGTACCCCACTTTCCTTCCGCCGACTCCTGAATCTCAGGACGAGATTCTTCCGAGTGGGGGTGAGTTGTCACATCCCTAGTTCTGGTATGACCTAGACCAGCTAGTCAGTTGTGCATCATGTTTAAATTCCATTTAAATTTGAAATGGGGATTTGTGAAACCCTCAGAAATCATTTCTGGAATGACCCAGATAAAAATTGTTTCAATTTGGCCCAAGAAAATGTTCCTGATTTTCTCTAAAAATATTGGCCAGAGGTAAAATCCCAACCAATATTTTTTGGAGCTCAGAAGTATTTATTTTAGGCCATTTGAGTTAATCCAGTAATTATTTGCGTTGGGGAAATATTTTATTATATATGAAATATTGTCCAATAGTTCTGATATTTACTGTGGGGCTTTGGAATAATCCAATTAAGTTCCTACATTAATTTTCAGAAGAAAATAAATTGATTTAGTATTATTACTAAATCAGAACAAATGTCAGATAAATAGAAAATAGAACAAAACTAGAAAAAAAAACCTTACCTGGGCTTCTTACCTGGCGCCTCTGGCCGGCCCATCTCTGTTCTGGCCCAGCCCACCAGGGGCATGGCCGTCTTCCTCCTCTTGCCAGTAGGCAGAGGGGAAGCTGTGCCCGACACCGTGCGCACTGGCACGCAGCTGCCTGCCTGGCATCCTCCTTGTCGCCCTGGAACGCCCGGACATCGCCACGCGCCGCCCCGTACCCCTTTCACTCTCCCCAGTCCTGTCCTCTCCCTCGCTCTCTCTCTTGGCCGAGCGCCACCGCCGCCACCGGCCACTTCTGCCGCGCCCACAGCCACGGCATCGCCTCCCCGACGCGCTCCACAGCTCCTCCGCGATCCCCTCTCCCTCCTTGTCGAGCCACGCACCTCCGGACGGCCTCCATCGTCGCCATCGTCGTCTTCTTCATTGCCGGCCGCCGCAGATCTCCACCGCCCGCACGTCGCCGTCCGGCTGTCCCCGAGCTCGCCGTCGACGCCATCGAGTCTGCCGTGAGCCCCTGCATCGATTCCCCCTTCTCACCTGCCTCCATGTGCTCTGTAGCCCGCAACCGCTTGAGCCCGAGCTCCTGCCGCCGCCGTGAGCTCCGCTCCGGCGAGCTCCGGCGCCCCCGTAGCCTCCCACCAACTTTGTTGGATGCGGACGACGACGGGCTGACGTGGCTTGTAGTTAGGCGTTAATTACCCCCCTTTGTGACACTGACAATGGGCCCAGCGCCACTAACCTAAATTAGATTAGAAATAACCCCCCCCCCCCTGCTTAACACTATGTCACTACCGTGTGGACCCCACACGTCAGGTTTGACCTGGTCAGCGCCGTTGACCGCTGACGCAGTGCTGACATCATGCTGACGCAATTATTCATTTTCTAGAATTATTTTTAAACAGGAAATTCTAGAAAATATTCAAAACTTCAAAAATTCATATCAATTCAACCGTAGCTCAGATTGACATAATTTATATATGAAAAATTATCAGAAAAATTCAATCTATCCATCTATACCATTTTCATGCATGAAAAACCAACCTATACATGCTGTATATGTGAAAACACACTTATGGCATATTTAAGAGCTTATTTTGGAGTTGCATTTGAATCTTTAGTTCAAATGGACTTTAACCAAATGAATGCTAGTTGCATTAGCTCAAACAACATCACATCTTCATGCCATGTTCATGCATCATATTATTGCATATGCTTGTGTATTGATTGTCGACACCGTTCCTACTCGATAGGTCCTACTCCGGAAAGTGTTCGAGAGTACCTGTCTGAGGAGTAGTGCCCCCTGTTGATCTACCAGGCAAGCAGCCCCCCTTGTTCATTCCGATAATATCCTGCTCTCTCGCTCCTGCTCTCATTTATTGCATTAGGGCAACAACGATTCAACTGCTACTTTATGCTATGGTAGTTGAACCCATTCCTCTGCATGACCTGTCATTGCCACAGTAAATAGTTGAAACCCACTAGCATGTGTAGGAGTTGCTTGAGCCATGTTTTGTTCTTGCCATGCCTTGCCTGCTATTGCTTAGAGTTGTGTCAGGTCTGATTCATTGGAAATGGGTTGGAGTGTTATGCTGTGTTCTGATGCTGAGAATTAAGCGTGTGAACATGACTTGGTAAAGGTAGTGGTGAGAGGCCATGTAGGAGTACATGGTGGGTTGTCTCATTGGGACCGTCCTTAAGAACTGAGTTCTGTGTAAGTTGTCCAATGACTAGCTACTACCACACATTGGGCTCCGGGTGCTCCAAGCTCTCTCGACTTATTAACCGCCTTGAACTCTGTCCAGGAGTTGCAAATAGTTTATGGTGTTTGTAGGTAGTGCTATTTTTCTACCGAGTGGCACCCGGCAGGGTGGACTTGGGACAGACTAGGCACACGTGGCCCGGTGTACCGAGTGGCACCCGGATGGTGGGATCGGGAACCCTGTACACATCATTTGGGGCCGTGAGCGAAACCTCGGCCAGATCTCCTTGCGGATGGAACCCGAATAGGCTATAAACCTGGACTAGAGTCTTGCGTGGTTAGTCAGGTCGTGGCCGACACCCTCGCCAGGCATCCGCTTGAAGGTTGCCGAGATACATGACGTGTACATGGTGATAAGTGGTGAGAGCGTGTGTGATGAAGTACACCCCTACAAGGTTATCATGATCTATTCGAATAGCCGTGTCCTCGGTTATGGACTTCTTGGATGCTTACATGGTACATAGACAACTTAAAGTGGATACTCTAAAATGCTCAAGACAAGTGTGAGTGCTATGGATGGCCTTCTCGTAGGGAGACGAGGATGAATCCATAGTAGTGTATTGATGTGGTGATTAGTGGACTCGTGTGCGCTGCCTCATCTCAAAGAAGTTTCTCGTTGTCGTAGAACAGGATAGCCACTGAGTCAAAGCTGGCTTGCTGCAACTAAACCCCACATTACCTTCTTGATACAAATGCATATATGATAGGATCTGATGTAAGTCTTGTTGAGTACCTTTGTACTCACGTTTGCTTTATTTATGTTTTGCAGATGAGACATCTATCTTACTAGTAGTTCCGCTTGGACTTCGACGAGTAGCTTGTTACCTCAGCTACGATCTTGTACCCTTGGGAGGGTCTTGTAGATAGTCAGGCTTCCCAGCCATTTTCTTTTGTAGTTGTCTGTACTCAGACATGTAATGCTTCCGTTGCTTGTATGCTCTGAATGATGGGTCATGTGACCCCTGTTTGTATTGATGCTATGTGGCTCTTCTGAGCCTTTATCTATATGAGTTTGTGTTATGTTGTGATGCCATGTTGTACAACACATACTTGCATGTTATGCGTACGTGTAACGTGTATTGCTATGTGTGGGATCCGACAATCTATTTGTTTACCCTTGGCAGCCTATCGTATGGGGAAATGTAGTCTAGTGCTTTCTGAGCGATAGTAGTCCGCTACAGCCCGGTTCACCGAAGTCCTGCTAGCCTAGCACTACTGCTCGGAACACTTGACTGGCCGGCATGTGTTTCACTTTGTTCCTGTGTCTGTCCCTTCGAGGAAATGTCACGCGGTGACATCCGGATTCCTGCCAAGCCTGCTACAGCCCGGGTTACCGGAGTCCTGTTAGCCCAGTGCTATAGCCCGGATTCACACATTGATGACCAACATGCTCGATGTGGTTCATGTATGCCTGTCCTCATGGGTTAGTGCCGCTTCGGTTTCACGACTAGCCATGTCGGCCCGGGTTCTTTGTCATATGGATGCTAGCGACACTATCATATACATGAGTCAAAAGGCGCAAACGGTCCCGCGCCAGGTAAGGTGGCAACCATGGAAATACCGTGCGTGAGGCCGCAAAGTGATATGATGTGTTACATGCTAGATCGGTGTGACTTAGCATCGGGGTCCCGACAGCTTTGGTATCAGAGCCCGACTGCCTGTAGGATTGCCAAGCCAACCTGGTCGAAGTTGAGTCTAGAAATTCTTTAGCTATATAGGGGAATTGATTGTGGAAGGGAATGTAAGGCTCTTTTTACTCCTTATGCCTCATGCCTTCTGATCTGAGTCATCCTATCTTTCCTACGGGGTTAAGGAACTAGGCTTTCTCTTCCATCTATCAGGATAACGTGTTACTACTCTGTAGTCTCTAAGGTTTGGTTGATCTGAGTCATATCCCAGTTCGAGTATCTCCGGTGTAGCCTGTTTAGTAATATCTCAGAACCTTGAGTGACGACGTTGAGTATGGTGCTACCCCTTCATTTGCAGGATGTTTCATTTTGAGCATCTTACTGTTGTTATGCTGCCGGATTTGTCCTAGAAGTTCAAGAGATAGTATTTTTCTCATACTATAATCTACATCCTTATGATGATGTTGAATCCATCCTTGTTCCCTTGGTTGGTTCTTCAGGATGTTGCCGGTTAACCGAAGTTCTGTTGCTCGTATCCGGAACCACGAAGATGGTAGGGATGAGGATCCTCCCGACTAGTCTTCGTTGGCAGAGTTCATGTTAGAGGTTGAGAAGAACAAGCGAGAGTCTAACCGCTTGTTAGCACGTATTGAGGAGAACACCTCCCGTCAGCACAAAGAGTCAGCGTCCATCTATGATTTCACTGGTCTGAAACCACCTAACTTCCATCATTACATTGAACCACTCGATGCAGATGACTGGCTCCGTAGTATCACACACAAACTGCATTCTGCGAACGTAGCTGAAAGTGACAAGGTCACCTATGCTGCATATCACCTGGAAGGTCCTGCTAGTATTTGCTGGCAGAACTATGAGGCTATGCTTCCGGCTAGCCAGAAAACCACCTGGAGAGATTTCACTGAGGCTTTTCGTGAGCATCACATTCCTCAGGCTCTCATTGATCGCAAGAGAGAAGAGTTTTGTAGTTTGACCCAGAGTAAGATGGCTGTTGATGCTTACAGTAGATCGTTTGAGAACCTTGCCCGCTATGCTACAGAAGAAGTGGCCACGGACGCCAAGAAGCAGGCTAGGTTCCGGAAGGGTCTCAACCCCAAGTTGCGTCGTGATCTCCACTTGCATCATTGCAATACATTCCAGGCTCTTGTGAACAAGGCCATTAATGCGGAGACAGCTTAGCTCACTTACGAGGAGTCTCGTAAGCACACCCGTGATTTGGTTTCTTCCTCCGGTTCTACCTCGCAGAAGCGCCGGATTTGGGTTCCGAGCTCCGCTCTTCCACCCGGTTATTCACCGAGGCCCTCTTATGTGGCACCTCACCCAGTTCAGTTACATGCTCCACCCAGGCCTATTGGTAGACTGCTTGTCAATGCGGGTCCACGTCCTACTTCAGGGACTTGTTTCACATGCGGAGAGCCAGGACACTATGCACGTGACTGCTCTCAAACCAACTATGATCCACCCTAGCCTGAGAAGTCTGTTGGCCGTGGTAAGCCATCACGCAAGATGATTAGTGTCAAGTCAGCTCCCACTGAACATGGATGTGTGCATCACGTCCCAGCTAAAGACACTCATGATGATCCGGATGTCATTCTTGGTACCCTCCTTGTCAATTGCCATCCAGCTTCGGTTCTGTTCGATACCGGAGCATCTCACTCCTTCATCTCTGAAGACTATGCTCGTTTGCACGACATGTCATTTTGTGATATGCCAATTACACTTGAAATCCAAACTCCGGGGTCTAGATGGCAAACTACCAGAATAAGCCATGGTAATGAAATCCTTGTTGACAGACTTGTATTCCTTGCATCGCTTATAGACCTCAAGTCTACAGATATCAACATCATCTTGGGAATGGATTGGATGAAAGCTCATTATGCCAAGATTGATTGTTACACTAGGTCTGTTCAGCTTACACACCCATCTGGCAAGATAGTCACCGTCTCCACTAGGGTTGCAAAGCGACAACTCTATTCTCTTAATGCCAACCCTCTTCCTATCCTTAAAGATATCCCGGTAGTCCGTGACTTTCCGGATGTTTTTCCAGAGGAACTGCCAGGTATTCCACCTGATAGAGATGTAGAATTGTCATAGATCTTATCCCAGGAACCGCTCCAATCTCTAGGAGACCTTACAAGATGGCACCCTTAGAACTAGCTGAGCTTAAGAAACAACTCGATGAATCCTTGCAAAAGGGTTTCATCCATCCTAGTTCTTCTCCCTGGGCTTGCCCCGTTCTCTTCGTCAAGAAGAAGGATGGTACCGACCGGATGGTTGTAGATTATCGTCCCGTTAATTTGGTCACGATAAAGAACAAGTATCCGCTCCCCAGGATCAACGACCTGTATGATCAGCTCACTGGATCCTCAGTCTTTTCCAAGATGGATTTGAGGTTAGGCTACCACCAAATCAAGATCAGAAATGGGGACATTCCTAAGACGGCTTTTGTCACTCGTTATGGCCAGTATGAGTATACCGTCATGTCCTTTGGTCTAACCAACGCTCCAGCTACATTCTCCCGCTTGATGAACTCGATCTTCATGGAGTACTTAGATAAGTTCGTCGTGGTTTACCTCGATGATATCCTTATTTACTCGAAGAACGAGGAAGAGCATGCCGAACATCTTAGACTTGTGCTAGGAAAACTCAGAGAGCACCGCCTTTATGCCAAGTTCTCCAAGTGTGAATTCTGGTTGCCAGAAGTGACCTATCCGGGCCACGTGATCTCTGGTAAGGGCATTGCCGTCAATCCCGAGAGAGTTCAGGCCGTTCTTGATTGGACTCCGCCTGAAATAGTTAAGCAAGTTAGGAGTTTCCTTGGCCTAGCCAGTTATTGTCGCCGGTTCATTGAGAACTTCTCCAAAGTGGCCAAACCTCTCATGGAACTTCTCAAGAAAGATAAAAAGTTTGAGTGGTCCCCACAGTGTGAGCACAGTTTTCAGGAACTGAAAAGACGCTTGACTTCTGCTCCCATACTTGTGCCACCGGATTTCACTAAGGACTTTGTTATCTATTGTGATGCCTCACGACAGGGACTAGGTTGCATTCTTATGCAAGATCGCCATGTGATTGCCTATGCATCTCGACAGTTGCATCCACATGAGGAGAATTATCCTACAAATGATCTAGAGCTTGCAGCCGTAGTCTATGCACTTAAGACCTGGCGACATTACCTTCTTGGTAAACGTTGCGAGATTTATACCGATCACCAGAGTCTCAAATATATCTTCACCCAACCAGATTTGAACCTTAGGCAAAGACATTGGCTGGAGTTGATCTCAGATTACGATTTAGGGATTACCTACACCCCAGGCAAGGGGAATGTCATGGCTGATGCGCTAAGTCGTAAGTCCTATTGCAACAATCTCATGTTGTAGCAAGGCCAACCACTTCTTCATGAGGAATTCTATAAGCTTAACCTTCACATTGCTCCTCACGGATTCCTTTCTACCTTGGTGGCGAAACCTACTCTTGTGGATCAGATCATCTCTGCTCAGAAGTAGGATACGGGAATTTCCCGGATCAAGAGAAACGTTAACAAGGGAGTTGGTGGTAGTTTCTCTATAGATGATCGTGGTGTTGTTTTCTTTGAGAGTCGCTTGGTGGTTCCCAAGAATCAACATCTTCGACAATTAATCCTTAAGGAGGCGCATGAATCTCCTCTCATGATTCATCCCGGTAGTACTATGATGTATCAGGACCTACGCCAGAGGTTCTGGTGGACTAGGATGAAGAGAGAAATCGCTCAGTTTATTGCTAACTGTGATGTTTGTCGTCGCGTGAAGGCAGAGCATCAAAGACCTGCTGGCACCCTTCAACCTTGCATGTTATGCGTACGTGTAACGTGTATTGCTATGTGTGGGATCCGACAATCTATTTGTTTACCCTTGGCAGCCTATCGTATGGGGAAATGTAGTCTTGTGCTTTCTGAGCGATAGTAGTCCGCTACAGCCCGGTTCACCGGAGTCCTGCTAGCCTAGCACTACTGCTCAGAACACTTGACTGGCCGGCATGTGTTTCACTTTGTTCGTGTGTCTGTCCCTTCGGGGAAATGTCACGTGGTGACTTCCGGATTCCTGCCAAGCCTGCTACAGCCCGGGTTACTGGAGTCCTGTTACCCCAGTGCTACAGTCCTGTTGATGACCGACATGCTCGATGTGGTTCATGTATGCCTGTCCTCATGGGTTAGTGCCGCTTCGGTTTCACGACTAGCCATGTCGGCCCGAGTTCTTTGTCATATGGATGCTAGCGACACTATCATATACGTGAGTCAAAAGGCGCAAACAGTCCCGGGCCAGGTAAGGTGGCACCCGTGGAAATACCGTGCGTGAGGCCGCAAAGTGATATGATGTGTTACATGCTAGATCGGTGTGGCTTAGGATCGGGGTCCCGACATCTAAATCCCAGAAAAAAGAAAAAAAAACAGCAAAGGGAAGAAAAAGAAACGAAGGGTGGAGATATGATTTGGGCATGGGGATAAATTTGCTGGACTCGCAAAAATGCGAGGAATTTAAATAAAATGGCAAGTGTATTTTTTGGAGAAAATAGATTCACACATGTTGAATTTAAGAAGAGGTGCAAGATGACATGATGCAATGCACATGATGCAATGATGAATGCAACAAGCAAAAACAAATCACACAACGAATCTCGAACACCCTGGAAGGCATCTGAAGCTCCGGTCTTGGGGCGTCACAACAACATACCGTCCCATTCCTCCAAACAAGGGAACTCCCTGAGGAGTGGGAAGAAGCAGAGAAAGTAGCCCGTCGGTCCTCCATGTATCAGTTCGTCGACGACGTCCTGTACAGAAAGAGACCAAATGGTGTGAAATTGAAGTGCATTCCCTGGGAGGAAGGACTGGAGCTGTTGGCGGAGATACATGGAGGCATATGTGGCTCCCACATAGGGTCGAGGGCCCTTGCATGCAAGGCATTCCGGAAAGGTTTCTTCTGGCCCACAGCCCTCTAGGATGCAACGACACTAGTAACCAAGTGTGAAGCGTGTCAGTTCCATTCAAAGAAGCTTCATCAACCAGCCCAAGCCCTTCAAATGATTCCTCTCTCCTGACCATTTTTGGTCTTGGGGCTCGACATACTGGGCCCCTTCCCCCGTGCCGTCGGGGGCTTTGAGTACTTGTACATTGCAATCGACAAGTTCACAAAGTGGCCGGAGGTGGAAGCAGTAAGGAAGGTGACGACGCAATCAGCCGTCTAATTCTTCAGGGGGCTAGTCTGTCGTTTTGGTGTGCCAAACAGAGTCATCACCGACAACGGCATGCAGTTTACAAGCCACACGTTGATGCAATACATCCAAGACCTCGGCAGCAAGGTCTGTTTTGCTTCCATGGCACACCCACGGAGCAACGGCCAGGCAGAGAGGGCAAATGCTGAAGTACTGTGAGGCCTGAGGACAAAGACTTTTGACAGGCTGCACAAGAGTGGAAGGCGCTGGATTGATGATTTGCCGACGGTTCTTTGGTCAATCAGAACGACGCCAAATCAAGCCACCAGCCAGACACCCTTCACTCTGGTATACGGGGTGGAAGCAGTTCTCCCCATAGAACCCACATACGGGTCACCTCGAGTGCTCGCTTATGACGAGCTTGAGCAAGAGTCGTTGTGGCAAGATGACGCAACACTCCTTGAGGAAGATCGTCTTCAGGCGACTGTGAGAGCAGCGCCCTACCAGCAAGCCTTGTGCCGCTACCATAGCCGCAAGGTCCATGCCCGAAGCTTTGAGGAAGGCAACCTTGTTCTTCGGCACGTTCAATCGGCCAAGATTTCCAACAAGTTGACACCAAAGTGGGAAGGCCCTTATCGGGTAATATGAATCACCAGGCCCGGCGCAGTCCGCCTGGAGACCGAAGATGCTATTCCAGTGAGCAATTCCTTGAACATCGAACATCTTCGCAAGGTTTACCCATAAGGCGCGGTTGGCGGCCCCCCAGCAAGCCACCTTTTGTACGAGCCTTTCTGGCAAGGAATGTAACCCTCTGTACATAGCCAGGCACAGACCCTAAGCACAAATAAATGAAAAGTTTGCGCCCTAAGTTTTAGCATGCATGCTACTTTGAGTCTCTCCCTCCGTTAGGGTTAATAGTGCTTAGCGGCGGCTAACCCCTAGCATAGAGGTCGAGTGTGCGACTCTTTGTTCCTTTCCGTCCTCTTTGGTTCGCAGGGTACATGGACATTTCTGCTGAGCTATTTGGAAGAAAGAGAACAAGCCGACGCCCCGACCCCGACAAGCCAAGGTTGCCGGGGGCTGCAGGTCTAAGGATCCAATCACGGCAAGCCAAGGTTGCCAGGGGCTGCGGCATCAGATAAGTCTTTCTCCCCCACTCCGTGCCCCCATATGAACCTTGAATGTATAAGGCCTCGCACGCTCTCGTACCATCTTGCTCCCTCTGTCCCATGTCTGAAAACCTTACTTTGGGCCAGAACTTGGTCGTAGTGCGATGAGAATAGGGAGATTGAGGGGCCTAATCCTACTCGGCCCTACCTCTGCCAAGGGCGTGAGTGTAGCCGAGCCATAGAGCAGGAGAACGGCAAGGCCTGTTGCCGGGATACAATGTTTATCTTAAGATAACAAGGACGCGTTCCTTGGTGTGACCCTCGACCACGTGCAAGCAAAACCCGACAAACACCCTTCTTTTCATTCATGCATTGTAAACAAGTACAATTCATATAGAATGAGTACACGAGCGAGGGGATTACAAGATATAAATTCTACCAATACCAGTAGGCTTACCAACTAAAAAAAGATAAGTGCCCCATGATCCCCGTTCTTGCCCTTTTCCTCCCAGGTGCGATAGGTGAAGGCGAAAAGAAGGCAACGGGGAACGCGCCGATGGATAGCTTGACGAGGAAGGCCCTCGGCAGGGCGCATGGCTGAGGGAGGGGCGGCGCGGTCAGTCAGAGTCGGTGTTCCCCTGCTCGACACCCTCGTCGTCACTATCACTGTCCTCCTCGTCACTCCCACTTGAGGAAGAGGCTTCATCATCAGAGGAGCTCTCCATGTAGCACTTCAGGCGAGTTCCAGAGTCTCCAAAGACCTTGATGGAGAGCAGGCCGTTCTCCATTAATTTGAAATAGAGAACGAGCCCCGCCGTCAGCACTACAAAAAAAGACACATCCATGACATTTTGGGCCGAACGAATTTTGTTCTGTCATACTTATGACACTTCTATGATGATAATTGTGACAAAACCCAGTATCATCGTAGATGTGGTGGGCTCCTACTTCTATGACAAAAAATCATGACAGAAAATGGGCTTTTCGTCCTGGGCGGGCCGGAGACGCAGCTGCATGACATTCTTTGGGCCGTCCATGACGGAAAAAACCGTGGTTGAAGTGAGGGTGAGGAAAATATCGGGGTGTTCCCGGTTGCGGTGGTGGTCCGGGCCGAGCGATGCACGGAGGTTTGTGCGTTTCTCTCGTACACACACGCACGTGGGTGCGAGGCATTGGGCTCTAACTAAACCCGAGCGAGGCGTTCGCCTACTGAACCCGAGCGATTGCACTACAGGCTACGCGTTACTGAACCCGAGCGATCGATCGATGGCTGTTAACTGAACCCGATTGAGCGATTCCTTCGCTACTACTGCTAACTGAAGCCGATCGATGCTGCCTATGGATGAACAGTGAGCGTTGCTGGGGGGTTTGGATGAACAATTCCCAGTGGGGGTGGATGAACAGGACCACATGGTGTTGCCTCTGGATGACCAGGACCCCGATCGATCGAGCCGGTTGTGGCTAGGTGAACAGGAGCCCGTGGAGGGCTGGATGAACAGTAGACGGTGGAGGGATGGATGATAGTAGCCCGTGGAAGGGTGGTTGAACAGGAGCCCGTGGAGAGGGTTGTTTGAACAGTAGCCGGTGGAGTAGCACGTGGTGGAGGCTGGATGAACAGGAGCCCGTGAACGAACAGTCACAGGTGGAGGCTGGAGGAGGTCGACAGTGGATGAACAGTAGCCCGTGGAGGCTAGAGGGGGTTGACGGTGGAGATGAACGGTATCCCGTGGAGACCCGTTCTGCGGTATGCCACACCCCTCCCGATGAACAAGACCCCCGTTTTGACCGTAGTGCTCCAACACAAGTTTGTTTTCTCTGTTTTGCGGTACGCCACACCCCTCCCGATCAACAGGACCCCATTTCGACCGTAGGAGGTCCGTTTCCTCCGTTTTGAGGTACACCAGACCCCTCCTGATGAACAGGATCCCGTTTCGAACATGGCCGGTCGAACACAAGGCCGTTTCCTCCGTTGTGCGGTACGCCAGGCCTCGTTTCCATCGGCTGTTCCGTCCAAGCCGGTTGGCTCCCACGCGTTCTGTTGCCTCCTGATGAACACGATGCATTCCGTTGCCTCCCCATGAACACGATGACGACGTTGTTGTTTTTTTGCGAGCGACGACGATGCTATTTCTACGTTCCGACCCAGCCATGTACATGAGCCCTGGCCATACGTATGCGCGAATAGGCATTCGAGACCCCGTCCGTATGTACGTATGTGGCCGTATTTTCTTTCTTTCACACTGGCCGCTGTACGTACGTGTACATGCTACATGCGCGCCTCTACTACGACACGTGCACGCTCTACATCGACCAGTGTGTACGTACATGTTCACAACCAGAATGACAATGCTATGTATGCTTCGACCAGGTGGGTCCCGACTGTCAGGCACTTCCTTGCGTGCGAAGATATAGCTGGTGGGTCCCACCAGTTAGGGGGGCAAATCATTTTTTCCCGAACGCACTTCCTTGCGTGCGAAGATGTAGGTGGTGGGTCCCAGCAGTTAGGGGGAAACACTCTTTGCGAAATATGGTGGCCTGTCCGGTGGGTCCCCACTATCAGGTGCAGGAATAATTATTTTGCGTGTAATAAGGAGGCACTTCCTTGCGGCTGCCATGGAACCAGCTATCAGCCTCTCCATGTACAGTACTCTTCCGGTGGAATTCGGTCGTTGACCACATTGACCATGTCGCGCCGAGAGCACCAAGGCGGTGGACGATGGTGAGGCCTAGGAAGGGGACGATGCGGAGTTAGGGAAGATGCGGTAGTGGATGCCCACACGGAGAGGAGTACGAGGGTTCACTGGTTCGGCTGCGGTGTGAGGCTGCCGTCGCCACAGAATAACAGGGGGTGTGGGTGAGTAGAGGGATGGCCTGGCCAGCGGTGGGAGTAGTAGGGGGCGGTGAGGCCTCTGCGGCATCACAACCGGCCACGGGAGGCAGGAGCACGTGACACGACCAGCGCTGGTTTGGGCGGCTGGAGCAAGAAGACCAGAGGTTCAAGAAGCACTACGACTGTTGGATGGACATCGTACGGTCACTGGAGCTAGAATCATTCATATATTGACTAAGTTCACAAAGCCCTCCATCCCCGTCAACTTTGTAGGCCCACAAGTCAGCGTCCCACTATGGTGGGTACCAGCTGGTAGGGGTATTCATTTTTCATCCGCAATAAGGAGGCACTTCCTTGCGTACGAAGATATAGTTGGTGGGCCGACCTGTCAGCGGAGGGAACGTTTTTTCGCGAAATACAGAGGCCCTTCTGGCGGGTCCCAGATGTGAGGTGGAGGAATCATTATTTTTCATGTAATAAGGAGGCATTTCCTTGTGTGCGGCCGTGGACCCAGCTGTCAGCCTCTCCACGTACAATCCACTTCCGATGGATGTCGTTCGTTGACCACGTTGACCACGCCACGCTGAGAGCACCAGGGCGATTGACGACGGCGAGGCCTACGAAGGGAACGACATAGAGCCGGGGAAGACACAACAATGGCTACCCATACGGTGGAGAGTACGAGGGTTGACTGGTTCAGCTGCCGTCGCCGGAAAATAACAGGAGGTGTGGGTGAGTAGAGGGATAGACATGCCAGGGATGCGAGTATATGATGGGGCCGTGAGGCCTGCCCGGCAGCATAACCGGCCACGGGAGGCGGGAGCAGGCGGTTCCGACGGCGCTGGTTTGGGCGGCTGGGGCAGGAAGATCAGAGATTGAAGAAGCATGATTGCCGTTAGATTGACATCTAACGGTCTGATGCTGGTAGAGACTGAAGAGTCGATTCTTGACTAAGTTTCTTTTTTGAGAAACCTTGTGTATGCATGAACTTAGTAGGCCCACAAGTCAGCCTCCAAATCTGTGGCAGACAACATAGAGCCCATTTGCTATTTTTTAATAATTTGCAGCCCATTTGCTAATTCTTAAGTAATTTATTAGAACCCATTTTCTGCCCAGGACCACGGTCAAAAAGTTCAACCTTATTTTGCATATTTTGGTGGAGTCCAAACTTTTGTAATCCCGAAATGATAAACATTTTTAAAGAACTTATTGATTTGCCAAAAAAATCTTTTTGTTTTTGTAAGCAAATAAGACGAGGGACAATTGAGTTGGTTTAAGTGATAACCAGTGGTAAAAAATCAGCGCTGGGAGGGAAAACAACAACAAAAATAAGGATGTAAATATGAAAAGGGAATTTTATGTATTTTAAATATAATTATACATGTATATGAACTAGTAAAACTATAGGTAGATATTAGAAAACGGATGTAGGACATGCGTTTCAAGAGGAAAATAGAACTGGGTTGTGTGTTTGATTCAGTAAAAAAACTGCCTGTGGATGTTGTAGGACAAAATATAACTAATGCTGGTGGGCCAGAGGCCAGTAGATACCTGCTGGATCTTTGTGCCCCGTTGTGGTCATGGGACGGGCCTGTTAAAAACAAAACCAAGCCTAAGCAGTCTACAGCCCAGTTGAAACTTGCTCGACCTGAAAAACAATATACGTGCTTAATAAACGAGAGAATTCTGCAAGTACAGACTGATAACTAGCATGCAACAGGGATATTGTTTTTTCGTCGTGATAATAAGTGCATGCACTTGTTTAAAAAAAATAGAGAACTGGGAATTAGAACGGCAGGTGATGAGGACACAAACCTGGGGTAGGGCAATAGGCCTGACCTATACGTCCTACCTAAGGTCCTTGCCCTAAGAACAAAGAAGTTCAATAATAAGAAGAAGGGATCCAGCGAAGGAGTCTAGTGAAGTCCACTCGACCTACCATTCACTGGGAGACCTCTCTTTATCCAGGTCACTCGACCATGAAACCACTCGACATATAAGAAGACCTAAAGCCGCTCTACGCAGCAACGGTCGGGTATTTACTCATATATTTAATGATCATTTGTAGCACTTTAATACATGTGTTACCTGTAACGCCACCCCTTTATGTACATTGAATCCTATGTAACGGAGGGGAGCTGGGGTCCTCGCGTACTCTATATAAGCCACTCCCTCCTCTAGGACAAGGGTTCGCAGCCCCTATAACACACACGCTTATAATCCAGTCGACTGCCTACGGGCTCCGAGACGTAGGGCTGTTACTTCCTCCGAGAAGGGCCTGAACTCGTAAAGCTCGCGTGTACAACTCCTCCATAGCTAGGATCTTGCCTCTATATTCCTACCCCCCATTGTACTGTCAGACTTAGAACCACGACAGTTGGCGCCCACCGTGGGGCAGGTGTCTTAGCGATTTGTTGGAGAAGTTGCAATTTTTCCAATCCCCTTCATCATGGTTTCAGGCGGAGGTTTAGCTGAGGGCCGCAAGATCCGTCTCGGCGCGCTCGTGTTTGTCGCCGACGACTCCGCTTGGCTTCAGGAGGCTCCACTTGATGTCGACGCACTCCCCGTCCGCGGGGCAACGCACTTTCGCGCGTGCGTCCACGGTGTCCTCCTGCGGCAGCCGTTGACTCAGTATCGGTCGGATCCTGTAGCTTCCCCCCTCCCTGTAGCCCGTCGGAGCAAACGTTCCAGTCGGTCGAGGCTTCAGCGCTGGGTGAGGCATGCAGTGGCTCGCCAATCGGCCACCCCCTAGGTCGAGGCGGTCGAGCCCGACGAAACTCTCTACGGCCTGTTCAACTGGCTCCGTAGAGACTGCATCCGAGTGTGATAACAGCGACCCCGTGGCAGAAGTTTTGATGGTCAATGGACCACGTAGTCCTCCTGGCTTCACCCGTGAAGACGGAGGTGATGGTGGCGGTGATCCGTCGCGTGTCCATGAAGAGTGCCGACCCGAACCTCTCTCTTCACAGAGGAGGGAGGAACTTCACTGTCGGAACATGGATGCACTTCACACTCCTATCGTTGGAGAAACCCCTGAGGCTCAGGCCTTGGAGGAGGCGCGCCTGGCCAACTTGGCTGAGCACACTCGACTAGAGAACCTCCAGCGCGCACTTAACGAGCGTGCTCCCGAATTGAGTCGACGTCAACTTTCTCCACCTCCGACTCAAGTATACCGAACTCCAATCCAGAATCTTGCAGCTGCGGCCTGAATAGCATAGTCAATTCAACCTTCCCAGTCAGAAGCTGGTCGAGGTTTGGTGCAGATCTGGGTTTTGCTCCGAGCCGCGGGAGAGCAGATTATAGTAGTATCTCAGTCGCGGAATAGGATTCACTGCAGATCCATAGTTGCAGACACAGTCCAGTTAGGTCACAGCCCGAGATCGCCCCCGAGGCGTGAGGGACGTGGAGACCGACGAGATCAGTACAGAAACAGTGAGCAGTATGATCACCGACTCGATCACGATGATCATCGTCGAGGGCCCACGCCTCCCCCAAGGACTAGATCATACGTGCCTCGGTAGCAGGATGACAGACGCCCTCACAGTGGTGGGTGAAGGATTCTAGTCGACCCCAGGGAACCAGGCTTTGATGCAAGATCTATCCTCATTTAGGGTCTGGTCGACAGAAATAGAGCTCACAGAGAAGGCCCTGACAGAGATTTTCCAACCAGCAGTAGAATGCATGTCTCAGGCCTAGAGTGCTTCAGCAGAGCCATCAGGTCTGCGGTGATTCCTCCCAACTTCAGATTGGCGACTGGAGTCAATAAGTTCACTGGCGAGTCCAAGCCAGACACTTGGTTTGATGATTACTGAGTGGTTGTACAGATCGGTGGCGGCAACGATGAAGTGTCCATGAAGCATCTTCCTTTGATGCTAGAGGGCTCGGCCAGGGCGTGGCTGAATCAGTTAGCTCCTTGTAGTATTTATACATGGGAAGATCTTGCTTGAGTATTTGTCAGAACATTTGAAGGTACTTACAAGCGGCCAGCAGGGTTGACAGAATTACAGTGTTGCGTTCAGAAACCGAATGAAACTTTGAGGGATTATATCCAGAGATGGATCACGTTGCAGCACACAGTGGAGAATGTGTCAGATCACCAAGCAATTTGTGCCTTCAAATAAGGCGTTAAGTATCGGGAGTTGAAACTGAAATTTGGTCAGACAGGAGATATGACTCTGACTTGGATGATGGAGATTGCAACCAAGTACGCCAATGGTGAAGAATAAGACCGACTCCAGAGTGGTAAGCACAAAGCAGTTGCCCACGAAACCGGAGGAGGAAACTCCAGTCGAAAGCAAAAGCGCAAAGCCGAGCCAGTCGCTCCTGGTGAAGCCTTAGCCGTGACTCAGGGGAAGTTCCAGGGGAAACCTAAAGGACCGTGGAACCCCAAGAAGGTAAAATATCAAGGTGGAAATGATGTGCTGGATTTACCATGCCACATTCACACCAAGAAAGATTAGGAGGGTAATTTCATTTACCCAAAGCACACCACCCGACAGTGTCAACTCCTAATTAAGCAATTCCGGGAGAAACAACCCAAGGAAAAGGAGAAAGAAGAAGACAAAGTTGAGGATGAGGAGGAGGACGATGATGGTTACCCCGACGTCAATTCCACTCTGATGGTTTTCGCTGATGTTGAGAGTAAGAGTCGACTGAAAGTCATCAACAGAGAAGTAAACTTGGTCGCCCCGGTGACACCCAGTTAGTTGGAGTGGTCTCAGACTGCCATTACATTCGACTAGTACGATCACCCGGCGCACATAGCCACCCCTGGGAGGCAAGCGTTGGTGGTCGACCCAGTGGTCAAAGGCACCCGATTGACTAAGGTTCTGATGGATGGTGGCAGTGGCCTGAATATACTATATGTGGAGACGTTGAAAGGAATGGGTATTCTGATGTCCAGACTCAGTGAAAGCAATATGAGTTTCCGTGGAGTCATTCCAGGCAAGAAGGCTGCATCACTTGGCCAGATTGCTCTCGACGTGGTTTTCGGTGATTCTAAGAATTACCGCAAAGAAAAGTTGACATTTGAAGTCGTGGATTTCCAGAGTGCTTATCACGCTATTCTGGGCAGGCCAGCTTATGCACGTTTTATGGCTCAACCATGCTATGTGTACCTCAAACTGAAGATGCCTGGTCCTAAAGGGGTGATCACTATGACTGGCAATCGAAAGAAGGAAGAAGAGTGCTTCCAGAAGGGCTCAAAGATCGCCGATGCACAGATGGCAGTAGTGGAATTGCAGGAGTATCAAAAAATGCAGATCCAAGTGATTTGCTGCGAGCTATGAAGCCTGCTATGGATTTAGCATTTCAGTTGTCCGGTGAAACGAAACCGATTCATATTCACCCGACTGATCCCAATGCTGCTCCGACTCACATCTCCACAACACTCGATTCCAAATTGGAAGAAGCGCTCACCCAGTTTCTCCGTGAGAACTTGGACATCTTTGCATGGAAACCCTCTGACATGCCAGGTGTTCCCAGGGGACTGGCTGAGCATCGTTTGTGAGTCGACCCAAAAGTGAAACCAGTCAAAGAACATCTCCGACGGTCCGTCGTACAGAAGAGAAAAGCAATCGGTGAAGAAGTGGCTCGGCTCCTGGCAGCTGAGTTTATTCGAGAGATTTACCACTCCGAGTGGTTAGCTAATGTTGTCATGGTCCCTAAGAAGGACGACTCACTTCGCATGTGCATTGACTTCAAGCATATCAATCGGGCCTGCCCAAAGGACCACTTTCCTCTCCCTCGCATCGACCAAATAGTCAACTCGACTACGGGGTGCGAGCGTTTGTCCTTTTTGGACACCTATTCCAGGTATCATCAGATCCGTCTGGACGGACCCGACGAGATAAAAACAGCTTTTATCACCCCATTTGGGTGCTTCTGTTATGTCACTATGGCATTCGGTTTGAAGATTGCTGGAGCCACATTCATGCAGATGATTCAGAAGTGCCTGCTCACTCAGATCAGTCAGAATGTGGAAGCATACATGGATGACATTGTGGTCAAGTCACGTAAAGGTTCCAACCTACTGGCTGACCTTGCTGAAACCTTTGCCAACCTCAGAAGGTATGATATCAAGCTTAATCCATCAAAGTGCACGTTTGGAGTTCCAGGTGGAAAATTACTCGGTTTTCTCATTTTCGAATGAGGGATCGACGCTAACCCAGAGAAAGTGGGTGCTATACTCCGGATGAAACGCCCTATGCATGTGCATGATGTCCAGAAGCTTACTGGTTGTTTGCCTGCCCTAAGTCGATTCATTTCTCGCCTCGATGAAAAGGCACTGCCTCTTTACCGACTGATGAAGAAATCAAATAAGTTCGAGTGGACTCCTGAAGCTGATGCAGCATTTGCAGAGCTAAAAGCCCTGCTTTACACCCAGCCAGTGCTTGCCGCTCCAATCAGCAAAGAGCCTTTACTACTTTATATAGCAGCCACTGGACAAGTCGTCAGTACAGTACTTATGGTCGAGCGGGAGAAGAGGGAAAAGCATATAAAGTTCAGCGCCCGGTTTATTATGTTTCCGAAGTTCTGACTCTGTCAAAGCAGAGATATCCACACTATCATAAGCTTGTTTATGGGATTTACATGACCACGAAAAAGGTTGCACACTATTTCTCTGATCACTATGTTACAGTTGTCAGCGACGCTCCATTATCGAAGATTCTGCACAACAAAGATGCAATTGGTAAAGTGGCAAAATGGGCGATTGAACTCCTTCCCTTAGATATCAAGTTTGAGGCAAAGAAAGCTATCAAGTCCCAACCAGTGGCAGATTTCCTCGCTGAGTGGATCGAATAACAACTGCTGACTCAAGTTCACTCGAAGCACTGGACCATGTTCTTTGATGGATCCAAGATACTGAATGGTTCTGGTGCTGGGGTGGTACTGGTATCCCCCCGAGGAGACAAGCTTAGATATGTCCTCCAGATTCACTTTGATTCCTCCAATAACGAAGCAGAATATGAAGCACTCCTATATGGGTTACGTATGGCCATTTCACTCGGCGTCCGTCGCCTCATGGTTTACAACGACTCAGATTTGGTGGTCAATCAAGTGATGAAAGAATGGGATGTTAGAAGCCCAGCTGTCGGTGTCAAAACCGGCAGATCTCGGGTAGGGGGTCCCGAACTGTGCGTCTAGGCCGGATGGTAACAGGAGGCAAAGGACACGAAGTTTTACCCAGGTTTGGGCCCTCTCGATGGAGGTAAAACCCTACGTCCTGCTTGATTAATATTGATGATATGGGTAGTACAAGAGTAGATCTACCATGAGATCGGAGAGGCTAAAACCCTAGAAGCTAGCCTATGGTATGATTGTTGTTGTCTATGTTGTCCTACGGACTAAAACCCTCCGGTTTATATAGACATCGGAGAGGGTTAGGGTTACACAAAGTCGGTTACAATGGTAGGAGATCTGAATATCCGTATCGCCAAGCTTGCCTTCCACGCCAAGGAAAGTCCCTTCCGGACACGGGACGAAGTCTTCAATCTTGTATCTTCATAGTCCAGGAGTCCGGCTGAAGGTGTATAGTCCGGCTATCCGAACACCCCCTAACCCAGGACTCCCTCAGTAGCCCCTGAACTAGGCTTCAATGACGACGAGTCCGGCGCGCAGATTGTCTTCGGCATTGCAAGGCGGGTTCCTCCTCCAAGTACTTCATAGAAGATTTTGAACACAAAGACAGTGTTCGGCTCTACAAAATAAGTTTCCACATATTGCCATAGAGAGAATAATATTTGCACAAATCTAATCTGCTGACGTATTCCGTAGTGTGATATCGCACCGCAGCCAAGCCTTTCTTCGAATCGTTTTATTACCCCACCTCAGCGTGTTATGCGAGGCGGTTCCCTTGGCACGTCTTGTTAAAGCAGAGATCGTGTCACATTATTCCGGGATTCTCATCAATATGGGCGTGGGTAACCCAACCGCTTCTGGGACTCCTAGATTACAGGCAAGTCCAAACGGACAGGGAGAGGACGCTTGATATTTACCCTCTTTATAATGGGACAAGGCTTTTATTTTTCCCTCCCGTGCTCAATCGACTCCTTCCCCCACATCAAGCTCAAACGCCCAAAGTCCAGGTCAGGTGCTCTGAACCTTCAGTCATGTCCGGATCTAGCCTTCAAGGCCGATGGGTGCCTTCCTCCGTCACGGAAGAAGACATCAAAAAGTTGAGGGAGGCCAGATATTTGACCGCCGAGATTTTGCATCGGCTGCCTCCCCATGGACAGGCCGCCCCTTCCCCCGAACCCAACGAGAGCGTCGTGTTCATCTCCCACTTCCTCCGAGGTCTAGGCCTTGCTTTGGATCCTTTCGTCAGGGGCTTGATGTTTTACTATGGGCTAGATTTCCATGATCTAGCTCCGGACTCCTTTCTTCATATCACGACATTTATTGTCGTGTGCGAGGCCTTCCTCCGGGTTACCCCTCACTTTAGCCTATGGCTCAAGACCTTTGAAGTAAAGCCGAAGATGATCGAGGGGCAACATGCGACGTGTGGAGGTGCCTCAATACGCAAGATGAAGGGAGCTTCATGTCCCAAAGGTTCCATCCCAGAGGTATCTGAATTGTGGCAACAGGAGTGGTTCTACATAACGGCTCCTAGAAGTGCCAAGTGGGCGGCCGCCCCCGTTTTTCGCTCGGGCCCTCCACCACAACTGATGTCATGGATTAGCAGAGGACTGAGCTGGGGTCCAGCCAAGGACGTGCCTATACTGCAAAGCTGCATTCAAGATCTCTTTAATGGAGATTTCAGTTTGATTGTGGTGATACAAGTCATGCTGGTCCATCAAGTCCAGCCGTGCAAACGCCGGCCCCTTCGCTTGTGGGAGTTCAATCCCGAGGGACCGTGTGTCATTCAAAATTTCCTTGGCCTGACGCACGAGGAGATGTACAAGTTGTTCTTCGAACCTCAAGTGGAGTGTCCGAAAATCACCAAGGACGTGGGCCTAAGTTGTAACCGCGCCGCCGAACAGGTAAGGCATCTTCCGGCCGAACATACTATCTCTCCTTTGCTACGAATTTATTTCTGAGAGTTTGCTTTTTGACCAGGAATGGCTAATAAAGGCAAAGTTGATTCGGTGTTTGGCCCCCCTCCCCGAGGGTTTGGAAAATCCGGTATTGGAAAAGATGCTCCAGACCGCACCTTGCCCGGAGCCCTTGATGGAAGATACTGCGGAGGGTAATACGGGCGGACACGGGCCCCCAACGCTGCCCACTATAACCGAGGGAGCGAACATCTTCATGAAGGAAGACAACCAGAAGAGGAAAAGGACTGTGACCAGGGATTCGGAAGCCGAGGCTCCCCAACAGGAGAAGAAATCTCCCACAGGGGGTCCTACCTTGGGGGGTGCTGTTGCCGCACAAATTCCGTGGGGGGATCAATTCTCCCGCGAGTCGTAAGTGACCCGAAATACTTTAACAGTACAGTTATGCCATCTTTTTATTTTGAGAAAATAACCACCGCCTATATTTTTGCAGTTCGGGCCTTAGCCCCTCTCAAATGAGCTCATCTTCGGGGGATCTTCTTCCAAAGATGATGGAGAGCGAAACGCCTCCTCCAGACTCCTCCGCTCCAGAAGCGGGCGACCCTGAAGTGTCGTCGCGGAGGGCCTCTCCGAATCCGGTGAGGCCAGAAGATAATCCCATCGACCCCCGAAGCTCCCAGTGTCCGGCTCCCGAAGAGAGCAGACAAAAGAGTCTGGCACCGTCTAGTGTGCGATCCGATGTTCTGAGGGAGTTGGTGGGGCGAGCGGCCATCTCAGATGAACACCGTATGCTGATGGATATGCTGGTGGAGAGAATCGCGTCCGCCGAAAGCGGATTGCATGAATCTTTCATGAGTCTACTGACAGGCTTTGAGGTATGTAAAATAATGTATGATAGTCCTGCGCATGCTAGGTGTGCCCTGTGTAGATAGTAGCCCCTGAGACTCTGGTTGTCATCGGAAATGTTGACGAACAGAGGATCGTATTCCCAGGTAATAACCATACTGCCTTTATGTGCAGGTGATGGAAACTCCGATGGTTGGCCGGACTGGCGAGTTTGCCCATTTAAAACGGCAGTTGGATGCGGCGGACATCGACATCGAGCTTGTTAACAAAAGGCTTGACGAGGCACAGGGTATGTGTCATTATCTGGTAAACGCCACATAGTAAGAGCAGCATGAAGCCAGTATCGTTAATATGTTATGACTGCAGATGGAGCTGCCGCTGTTGAAGCCTTGCGGGCGGAACTTGCCCGAGCCAAGGAATAAGCGAGGTTGGGTAATGCGGTTGCTTTGAAGGCAGCCGAAGAGTTGCGAGCCAAGAAGGCCGCGCATGTCGAGAGCCGAGACAAGATGGCCAAGATGGCCATAGGATTGAAAGCCGCCGCCGAGCGTTGCCGGGTCCTTGAAAAGGAAAACCAAGCGAAGGCATTGGACCTTGAGAAGGCTGCTGCGACGATAAAAGGCCTCCACTCTGCTATGAGGGCAAAGAAGGAGGAGCTACGGGAAGCCGGGGATATTGTGGCTGGGAAATCCTTTATGTTGCAATGAGATCCATGGTATGCCCCTCTGGATCGGCTGTGGAGTTCAGAGGATGTGTATATGGATTTGGTAGAGAGGGCCGCCGATGTGGCCAAGTACTTCCAGAGTCAGACAGACCGTGAAGTAGACCAGCTGTTTTGGAAACAATTCCATTCTCCCGAGCGTCCGCTTTCATTGACTAATCAATTAGCCGAATGGGGCGAACTAAATAGGTTGTTCAGACTCTCCATGAGGTCTGTTGTGGATCAGCTATGGCCGGAAAGGTCAAAACCGAACAGCTATTTTTGCTTGGTGCAGCAGTTCCTTGACGTGGTGCCGCGCATTAATGCGATGAAGAGGTCAGCGTGCATAGAGGGCGCACGAATGGCCTTTGCCCGTGTTAAAGCATACTGGGCGGAGATGGATGCTACCACTATTGCAGCGCGGGATTCGTCCATAGGTCGAAGGGCTGCTGAGCACTACTTTGAGGAAGTTCTTGAGGGTGCTCGTTTGATAGAGACCCAGTGCTCAAAAAATATTATGTTTGAGTGATATGTAATCTCATTGTAAGCGAAATGCTTTTATAAATTTTCATAAGGCTATTTTTATACTTTTGCCTGAAAGTAATATGATGCCTGCTGGGCGGCCGTTTATGCATACGTGTGTATAACCTGAAAGATTGCAGTCGTTGGCTTCAACCCCCATGCATATAATGCGGAGGTGCTCGCAAAAACATGCGTTCACACTTGACCCAACGTCTTGGTCCTATAAAGGAGGTGATAGCGGAGAGAGCGAGGCAACCGGACTATAACGCTTTAACACTTTCACTTAGCCATAGGAGTTTGACAGTGGGGCTACTAGATATCCCCTGGTGGCTCCGCACTCTCCCGATCCCGGGGTGCATACATGCATGGCCGGAAAACGGCCCTTCGTTAAGGCGGAGGAATTCTAACATTCCCATAGGTCATCGAGTGGTTGACCAGTCTCATGCTATATCATGACAGTCAGTTTTCGGCTTTCTCTACTGAGGTGCTCGTCCGGATGAACCAGGGCACAATCGCAGTAGTTCTCCTAGTGCTACCTTAGCCGGTAAAGCGGAACCTAAGGCACCAAAACACAGGAGCCGAGCAAACCCAACATTTGACCAAAGACAATGATTCAGAGCTGATGCATATAGGTCCAAACTCGCGACGCCGAACACTCCCTAAGGTATTCGGTCTTTGTGGTATAAACCGGGCCTAAAGAATGGCCTTTGTAAGAAGCCCCTTGTGTCCAGGTACGTGCATTGTTCTGGCATGGCCACATGCCAAGACGTCAGCATCCTTCTCAACGGTGGATGTGTATCAACAAGAGACAGTAAAAAATGTTTATGCAGGGTCTTAATCTAAAAAGAATCCTTGGGGTGGGTCCCTGCTGCACGTCTGCGCCTGTGTCTCCGTTGTGCCATATCCTGGACGGGTGTAGGACGATGATCATATGTAAAAGAGAGGAATTTAGGTGAAAAAGTTGTCGTGCAAAAAGATAGTTTTCTAAAGAAACCATGTGTAATTCAAGATGAGAAGAAATTGCCACTTGTCTACGCGCGTTGAGCCCCTTGTATTGAAAAATAGGGGTGTGACCGTTTATTCGGTATAAGTAGTGGCGTCGGACTTGATTAGTTGTGTCTGAGGTCTTGACGACCTATTGGATGCTTTCGCTGGTCCGGGCGCCTTTAGTGTGCGGCTACCAAGGCAGCCTCACTCTCTTTGGCGCGCAGAGATCGCTTGATATTTCCGTGCACTAAAATGATGCCACGTGGACCGGGCATCTTGAGTGTGAGGAAGGTGTAGTGTGGTATTGCATTAAAGAGAGCGAAAGCTTCGCGTCCGAGCAGTGCATGATAGCCACTTTGAAATGGAGCGATGTGGAAAGTTAAATGCTCGCGACGGAAGTTATCGGGGGAGCCGAATATAACTTTTAGTAGGAGGGAGCCCGTGCAACGAGCCCCTGGGCCTGGCGGTACTCCTTTAAAAGTAGTATTGCTATGGCGAATTTGTGTTGGGTCTAACCCCATCCCACAGATTGTATACTGATACATTAGGTTTAGGCTGCTGCCGCCGTCCATCAAGACTCGTGTGAAGTGAGGTCTGCCAATTACTGGGTCTAATACCAGGGCAGCCCATCCTGCGTGTCGGATACTTGCTGAGTAATCGCGATGGTTGAAAGTGATCCGTTGAAATGACCAGTGGCAGGACTTCATGGTGATAGGCGCTTGGGTATATTTTTCTGGGAGTGCCGCATTGTTTTTTCCCTTGATCACGTGTAACACGCGTACTGTTTTGACTTCGTGTGGAAATTTCTTTTGTTCCCCCTTATCTTGCTTGGGAGGTTCGTCCTCGCCTTCACTTGGTGTATCCTCCCCCTTGTGTACGGCGTTGAGCTTGTCGGACTGCTTGAAGACCCAACATTCTCTATGGGTATGATTAGCAGGTTTGCCAGGGGTATTATGGATCTGACATACTTGGTCCAGAATTTTGTTGAGGCTGGACAGTTCATCCCTGGTGCCTTTGCGGGGCGGCTTTTGACCTGGCCGAGAGACTTTGAATACAACATTTTCTGTCGTGCCCTTCGTGATGTCTTCTTTATTCCGGCATTTGTTATTGCTGTTGCGCCGTGATTTCCCGTTTCCATCTCTAACTTCAGATGTACTGGGGTCGCTGGTGTTGCAGCTGGCTAGCCAGCTGTCCTCACCCGCGCAAAAGCGGGTCATGAGGTTTGTTAATGCGGCCATCGTTCTCGGCTTATTTTGGCCGAGGTGTCTAGCGAGCCATTCATCACGGACGCTATGCTTGAAAGCTGCTAAGGCTTCGGCGTCTGGACAGTCGACAATCTAGTTCTTTTTAGTAAGAAACCTATTCCAAAGCTTTCGGGCTGACTCTCCGGGATGTTGAGTTATATGACTCAGGTCGTCCGCATCCGGAGGTCGGACATAAGTCCCTTGAAAATTTGCCCGAAAGGCGTCTTCGAGCTCTTTCCAACTTCCAATGGAGCTTTCGGGGAGGCCTTTGAGCCAGTGACGAGCTGGCCCTTTGAGCTTGAGGCGTAAGTACTTGATGGCGTGGAGATCATCTCCTCGAGCCATATGGATATGAAGGATGTAGTCCTCAATCCAGACCCCAGGGTGCGGCACCCCTGTAGCTGGGTGTGCCGCGTTGTTCGGATGTTTGTTGTGTTGCATTGTATGCTGGGGCGCGCTTGCATGGTCCATAGATGGATCTTGTTGCACCGTCCTTTGGGTGCGAGTCCTCGCATGGGTCACGTGTTGTATAGTGAGCGGCGTTGAATGCCGTTCTGTGTTGGTAGAGGGGTCGTCTATCCGACCAGGTGGCTGCTTTGATATTTGGTTGTGGGGGGGTCTGAGGCCTCCTCATCGAATTTGGGTAGCAGCTTCCGCTTTGGGTAGCTCTTGGAGGGGCGATTGTCGCCATACCTTGCTGTAGTGTTGAGTATTTTGCTCCATCTGAATTGGAGTGTGTTTTGCGCGGCCTTGAGCCTTCGCTTCTGCTTTTTAAGGCTCCTCGCGGTGGCAATGAGCCTTTTACGGGCATTCTGCTGCTCCGGGTGCCTGTCCAGCGTTATGTCGTCCGGACCATTATCCTTGATAGGATTTGTTTGTTCAGTTTGATTATCCGGATTGCCATTGTCCGGCAGCGGTTCGCCCAACTCCAGCGCTGTGTCTGTGTGATCGCTATTTCTGTCGAGGCAGGTTTTGGGGCGGCGCTTGCGTCGCTGCTTTGACTGCTTTTCGAGGGAACAATCCTTCAGTGCATCCCTCCGCTCCTCGTCATCATCTTTTGGTGCGTCCACCATGTATACGTCGTATGACGAGGTGGCGCTCTAGGGCTCAATAGGCGCTAGTTCTTTATCGTCTCCTTCATCGGCGTCCATACCGTCAATGTCGTCGAAGTCGAAGTCGAGCATGTCGGTTAAATCCTCGATAGTGGCTACCAAGTGGGTGGTGGGTGGGCTTTGAATTTCTCCATCGTCCAAATCCCAACCTTGCTGACCGTAGTCCGGTCAGGGCTCTCCTGATAAAGAGAGAGACTCGAGTGTCTTCAGAATATCGCTGAAAGGCGAGTGCTGAAAGATGTCCGCGGCAGTAAACTCCATGATCGGCACCCAATCGGATTCGATTGGCAGGGGCACGGGGGGTTCGGAGTACGGAGAGGAGTCCGGCTCCTCGGAGTCACGAGTCTCGCGAAGTGCGGGGCTGGTGTTCGGCTCGATCGCCGTTGGGATCGCAGCCCCCGAGGTGGCGTCCAACCGCCCATCCTCGATCGGCGCAGTTGGCTCTGAATTAAGGGTCGAAGCCGATGCGGGTGCGGCCTCCAGGGCACTGTTCGGCGGCAGAGCTAGATCATGCTCGTCGGGACAGTGCGGCGCACTCGGCAGTGGCTCGAATCATTCGAAGATCAAGTCTCCGCGGATGTCAGCCGTGTAGTTTAAACTTCCGAATCTGACCTGACGGCCAGGGGCGTAGCTTTCGATCTGCTCCAGATGGCCAAGTGAATTGGCCCGCAGAGCGAAGCAACCGAAGACGAAGATCTGTCCGGGGAGGAAGGTCTCACCCTGGACTGCATCGCTATCGATGATCATAGGAGCCATCGAGCCTGACGGTGACGACACAGAGGAACTCTCAATGAAAGCACCAATGTCGGTGTCAAAACCAGCGGATCTCGGGTAGGGGGTCCCGATGGAGGTAAAACCCTACGTCCTGCTTGATTAATATTGATGATATGGGTAGTATAAGAGTAGATCTACCACGAGATCAGAGAGGCTAAAACCCTAGAAGCTAGCCTATGGTATGATTGTTGTTGTCTATGTTGTCCTACGGACTAAAACCCTCCGGTTTATATAGACACCAGAGAGGGTTAGGGTTACACAAGGTCTGTTACAATGGTAGGAGATCTGAATATCCGTATCGCCAAGCTTGCCTTCCACGCCAAGGAAAGTCCCTTCCGGACATGGGACGAAGTCTTCAATCATGTATTTTCATAGTCTAGGAGTCCGGCTGAAGGTATAGTCCAGCTATCCGAACACCCCCTAATCCAGGACTCCCTCACCAGCTATGACTGGTTACTGCAATGTGGTTAGGAAGTTGGAAAATAAGTTTGAGGGGTTAGAGCTCCATCACATACCCCGTCTGAAAAATCAAGCAGCCGATGATTTGGCAAAGATAGGTTCCAAGAGAGAAGCCATTCCCAGCAATGTGTTTTTGGAACATATTCACACACCGATAGTTCAGGAAGATCCTTTCACTGAAGAGCCCCCGCAGCCTAAGAGCGCCACAGATCCGACTGAAGTCGAGGTCCCAGCCGTGGTCGATCTAATCATGGAGGCTCTGGTCATTACTCCCGACTGGACAGTGCCATACATTGTGTACATCCTTAGGAAAGAACTCCCAGAGGACGAAGAAGAGGCTCGATAGATCGTCCGTCGACCCAAGCCCTTTACTGTGATAAGAAGACAACTGTTTAGGGAAATCGTGACTGGAGTCGGTCAGAGATGCATAACGCCAGAAGAAGGTTGAATGATCCTCAACGACATCCACTCGGGAACCTGTGGTCACCATGTGTCCTCTCGGGCCATCGTGGCTAAAGCATACCAAGCCGGATTTTATTGGCCACGAGCAAATGAAATGGCAAAAGATATAGTCGACAGATGTGAAGGCTGCCAGTTTTACTCTGACATGTCTCACAAGCCAGCGTTAGCCCTGAAGACCATTCCCCTCATCTGTCCCTTTGTTGTTTGGGGATTCGATATGGTTGGACCACTGAGGACTGGTAGGAGCGGCTTCACTCATGTGCTCCTAGCAGTCGACAAGTTTACCAAATGGATTGAAGCTAAACCTATCAAGAATCTTGAAGCCAACATCGCTGTCAGTTTTATCAGAGAATTGACATTCAGATATGGTGTTCCACACAACATCATCACTGACAACGGGTCGAACTTCGATTCTGATGAGTTTAGAGCTTTCTGCGCTTCTCAAGGCACATGAGTTGACTATGCTTCAGTCGCTCACCCGCAGTCGAACGGACAAGCAGAAAGAGAGAATGGCCTAATTCTCAAAGGACTGAAACCCCGACTGATGCATGATCTCAAACACATAGCAGGCGCTTGGGTTGATGAACTTCCATCAGTTCTTTGGGGTTTGAGGACAACTCCCATTCGATCGACTGGACAAACTCCTTTCTTTTTGGTCTATGGAGCCGAAGTTGTTCTGCCAAGTGACCTGCTCCATAACGCACCCTGAGTCGAGCTCTTCTCTGAAGAGGAAGCAGAACAGGCCCGACAAGATTCAGTCGATCTCTTAGAGGAGGAAAGAGAGATGGCCTTGATCCAGTCCACCATTTATCAGCAAGACTTGCATCGATTCCACGCCAGAAACGTGAGGGGTCGAACCTTTCAAGAGGGAGACTTGGTTCTTTGAGTGGATCAACAGAAACCACACAAGCTCGCCCCTGCTTGGGAAGGCCCCTTCATCATCACCAGAGTTCTCCACAATGGAGCATACCATATTTATAGTGTCGAGCATCAGAAAGATGAGCCACGAGCTTGGAATGCAGAGCTGCTCCGCCCATTTTATACTTAAAGTACTCTTTCAAATAATGTGTAATAAGAAATACCTTTGTAATTTATTTATCAAAGACAAGAGCTTTACAGTCCTCTGGCACGATTGTTGTTGCTTTTGTTTACGTCTGAAAACCCCAAGTGGGTGACTTAGCCGCGAATCCGTTTCGCCTAAGTTTTCAAACAACCTACCGAGTGGTGAGCCAGCCTCCCACTCGGGGGCTTAGCCGCAAACCCGTTTCGCCTAAGTTTCCAAAATCCTACCGAGTGGTGAGCCAGCCTCCCACTCGGGGGCTTAGCTGCAGTCCAGTACTCGCCTAAGTTTGTAAAATCCTACCGAGTGGTGAGCCATCCTTCCACTCGGGGGCTTAGCTACAGTCCAGTACTCGCCTAAGTTTGTAAATTCCTACCGAGTGGAGAGCAACCCTCCCACTCGGGGGCTTAGCTACAGTCTAGTACTTGCCTAAGTTTGAAAAATCCTACCGAGTGATGAGCAATCCTCCCACTCGGGGGCTTAGCTGCAGTCCAGTACTCGCCTAAGTTT